>NC_057802.1:269103481-269138058 GCF_018294505.1 Triticum aestivum | reverse complement strand
ACTCCAACGCGTCGGGGGGGAGCAGGGCGCGACGGCAAGCGGAGAGGTGTGGCAAGCAGTGGCCGGCACGGTCATGGCAGGGGCGCGGGCGCGCGCCTGGGTGCAGCGTGCGCGCTAGGAGCTGCGAGCATCGGCGGGCAGCAGCGGCGGCGGCAGCAGTGCAGCATGGCGCGCGGGCTGGCGAAGGCGGCTCCCGGGGAGGCCACGAGCAGCAACGACGCAAAAGGTAGCAGTAGCAGATAGCATGAGCAGAAGCAACAAGCGGCAGGAGCAACAAGCAGGAGTGCGCAAAACAACAACAGCAGCGGGAGCAGCACACGGGCGTGGGCGAGCGGGCGTGGCGCGCGCATGGACTGCGCGAGGCTGCAGTGGGCAGTGGCTGGATGCACAAGTGGAGGTGTCCGAACGCACGCATCAAGGTGAGACAAACGGTTGCATCGACACTTGGTAGAGTGGCTGGAATTGATGTCTACGACAACGAGCAGCGGCCGCACTGAGACAGCCTCACCGGCAACGAAGCTACCAGACACGGGGAGGACCGAGAGGGGGTCGAGGCGGATCAGAAGCTCATAGAGATGCCCTAGGGGGTCGGTGAGGACGAGCGCGCCGCGTCGGCGGTGGATCGGGTGATGGCATGCGGCAGCCGAGGTCGGGAAGCAGGGCTCGATGGCAATCTAGCTTGCGATGCTCCGCGTAGGCAACAAGGAGGAAGGAGCGCATCTCCTGGACATCCTCCCATCGGTCGGGGATGACACTAGCTGCGAGGACGAGGACGACGTGGCGATGATGGTCATGGGCGATGGTTAAAACGAAGGGGCAGGACGAGGGGAACGAATGGGAGGACTAGGGTTTGTCGGAGGCGTCGGGCAGCTTTTTATCCACCGCGGGGACTCGCTAGATGTTCGACGCGTGCCACATCGGCATGTGGGTGGCAATGGCGAGTGTGCTGCCTCCAGCATGTCGTGAGGTGGGAGAAAGGCCAGCGTTGGTGGGCTGGGCTACACTATGGTGATTCAAAGCCCAGTCCACCAGTGATTTTCTTTCTTTCCCTTTATTCTTTTTTGTTAAATTTCCAGTACCTGTTTGCATTAAGTTGAGCCACCAAATGATTTTTACTTTGAACAAAACTTATCACATAATTCTAACACAATATCTTGAGATGGCACAAAAAGTTTGGGTTCAAAAGGAGTTGTCCAACCATTTTTAGAAATTGAAAAGGCCAATTTAATTGTTGCTGGGCCACTAAATTAATTCCTAGGGGCATTTTGGGAATTCAAATGTGGTTGGTTTGAACACGACAATGAGCGGAGGAATTTATAGGATAATGTGAACATTTTAGTTTTACTATTTGAAGAAATAAATTTGACTTGCATTTTAAATTTGAATTTGACTTTGATTTTTATCAAGGAGCAATTTGGTTTAGTAAATCTTGATGACATGGCACCATTAGTGTGAGGTCACTGGAGCATGACATTGGGGGTGTTACACTAAGCCATGTGCCTCAGCCGGCCCAGCCCCACACCCCATCTCTCTCTCTCTCACTGACGCCCTGACCCCACACGTCAGGGTCGTCTCCCTCCTCGCGTAACCCTATGCATGCGCCCATGACTGCTACTTGTGATCTACGTTGAGATTTTCCCCGAAGAGGAAGGGTGAAGAATATAGTAGCGGTCAGTATTTCCCTTGATGAGAACCAAGGTTATCAAACCAATAGGAGAACCAAGCAAATCCTAGTGAAACAAGACCTGCACACGCAAGAGCAATTACTTGCACTCAACGCAGTCAAGAGAGTTGTCAATCCCTTGAACTCGTTACTTGCTAGGATCAAATCTTGTAGTGGTAGATATATGAATTGCAAAGTAAACTAAAAAGAGTAAAATTGCAGCAAGGTATTTTTGGCTTTAGTAATATGATTAAAGTAGACCCGGGGGCCATAGTATTCCCTACAGGTTTCTCTTTCAAAACATAGCATACGGTGGGTAGACAAATTACTGTTGGGCAACTGATAGAAAAGCGCATAGTTATGAGGTTATTCATGACAATGATCATGTATATAGGCATCACATCTGTGACAAGTAGACCGACTCCTGCCTGCATCTACTACTATTACTCCACCAATCGACCAACTCATGCCTGCATCTATGTTATTAAGTTCATGACAAACAGAGTAACGCTTTAAGCAAGATGACATGATGTAGATAGACTAAAACCAAGCAATATGATTAAACCACGTTGTTTTACCCTCACTGGCAACAATACAAATACGTGCCTCGCTACCCCTACTGTCACCGGGTGAGGACACCGCAAGATTGAACCCATTACAAAGAACCTCTCCCGCTAAAGATAAATCTACTTAGTTGGCCAAACCAAACGGATAGAACGGTGATAAATACACAACTATAACAATCATGCATAATAAACACTACAAAAAAAGACACATCTGTGACATTATGGCCACGATGGCTCGTGTCCGCGCTAGCATTTCGCTGATGAGGAAGGGATGATGCAGCACAGCTATGGTAGGTATTTCCCTCAATGATGAAACCAAGGTTATCGAACCAGTAGGAGAACCAAGCAACACTATGTAAACGGTACCTGCACACAAAGAACAAATACTTGTAACTCGACGCGTAACAGGGATTGTCAACCCCCCACGTGTAAAAGATAGATTGACTTGTATGATTTTGGATAAATAGATCTCGCAATTAAACAAAATAAATAAAGAAAAAGTGCAACAAGGTATTTTTGGATTTTTATAGATCTGAAACAAAAACAAATAAAAATAGATCTCAAAGCAAATATGATAAAGAATAGACCCGAGGGCCGTAGATTTCACTAGTGGCTTCTCTCGAGAAAAATAGCATATGGCGGGTAAACAAATTACTGTTGGGCAATTGATAGAACTTCAAATAATTATGATGATATCCAGGCTATGATCATTATATAGGCATCACGTCCAAGATTAGTAGACCGACTCCTGCCTGCATCTACTACTATTACTCCACACATCAACCGCTATCCAGCATGCATCTAGTGTATTAAGTTCATGGAGAAATGGAGTAATGCAATAAGAACGATGACATGATGTAGACAAGATCTATCCATGTAGGAATAGACACCATCTTGTTATCCTTAATAGCAACGATCAATACGTGTCTTGCTGCCCCTTCTGTCACTGGGAAAGAACACAACACGACCGAACCCATCACAAAGCACCTCTTCCCATGGCAAGAAAAATCAATCTAGTTGGCCTAACTAAACCAAAGATTCAAAGAAGAAATACGAGGCTATAAGTAATCATGCATATAAGAGATCAAAACTCAAATAACTTTCATGGATAAAATAGATATGATCATAAACTCAAAGTTCATCGGATCCCAACAAACATACCGCAAAAAGAGTTACATCAAATAGATCTCCAAGAGACCATTGTATTGACAATCAAAAGAGAGAGAGAGGAAGCTATCTAGCTACTAACTACGGACCCGTAGGTCTATAATGAACTACTCACGTATCATCGGAGAGGCACTAATGAGGATGATGAACCCCTCCGTGATGGTGTCTAGATTGGATCTCGTGGTTATGGAATTTGCGGGGGCTGGAATTGTGTTTCTTCGCCTCTCCTAGGGTTTTTGGATTTTTGGGGTATTTATAGAGCAAAGAGGCTGTGCGGGAGGCGGACGAGGTGGGCACAACCAACCAGGGCGCGCCTGGGCCCCCAGGCACGCCCGGGCCCCCAGGCACGCTCAGGTGGGTTGTGCTCCCCTCAGAGCCCCCCTCTGGTACTTCTTTTTCCCAACAGGTGTCTTCTGGTCCAGAAAAAATCTCCAAATAATTTTGCAACGCTTGGACTCCGTTTGGTATTGATTTTCTACAAAGTAAAAAAAACAACCGGCACTAGGCACTATGTCAATAGGTTAGTCCCAAAAAATGATATAAAGTTGCTATAAAATGATTGCAAAACATCCAAGAATGATAATATAACAGCATGGAACAATAAAAAATTATAGATACGTTGGTGACGTATCAGCATCCCCAAGCTTAATTCCTGCTCGTCCTCAAGTAGGTAAATGACAAAAATAGAATTTTTGATGTGGAATGCTACCTAAGATGTTCATCACATATTCTTTTCTTTTGTAGCATGGACATATGGAGTTTTATATGGTTCAAAGCAATAGTCTAGTTTTGACATGAAGATTTCAATACACAAGCATATCAACAAGCAACCATTTCTTTCAAAAATATCAACACTAAAGCAAGTTATCCCTAGCCCATTATGCTCAATCATTGATCCATTCATGAAACACACTCGCATATTAGCTACATCCAATGCTCAAGTACGATCATTGTGCCCGTTATTTGGTGCTTTATAAGAGAAGATGGAGACTCAAATAAAAATATAAATTGCATAAAGTAAATAGAAAGACCCTTCATAGAGGGAAGTAGGGATTTGTAGAGGTGCCAGAGCTCAAAGTGAAAAAATAGAGATACAACATTTTGGGTGGCATGCTTTTCCTGTCAATGAAAACGATTGAGTAGTTCCCAATACTTTCCATGCTAGATATATCATAGGCGGTTCCCAAACAGAAAATAAAGTTTATTCCTTTTTCCACCATACTTTCACATTCCACGGCTAGCCGTATCCACGGGTACCGTCCATACGAACACTTTCCAAGGAATTTATTATTTGACGACATAAAGTAAATTCATTTTTCATTTCGGGACTGTGCATCCATAATACCTTTGTCGTACTCTCGTGCAACGACAACTGAATAAACACTCATCTTGAGAATAACACATCTAGCATGGAAAAATATCAGCCACCCCCAACCATTTCATGAGCGGTACGAGCACAGAAAAGAGAAATTATTTTGAAAATTAGAGATGGCACATACAAATTTGCTTAGAACAACACGGGGATACCGCATATAGGTAGGCATGGTGGACTCTGATAGCAAAACTGGGTTTAAGGATTTTGGATGCACAAGTAGTAATCCTACTTAGTACAAGTGAAGGCTAGCAAAAAGATTGAGAAGCATCCAACCAAGAAATGAAAAATCACATAAGCGAGCATTAAGCATAACTAACACCGAATAATGCACCACAAGTAGAATGTAATTTCATTGCATAATTATTGACTTTCGTGCTTAAATAGGGAATCACAAACCTTAACACCAATATTCTTACTAAAGCACAATTACTCACCAACATGATTCACATATCACTGTCATCATATCTCAAAACTATTACAAAGAATCAAGTTTATGTTGTCCAATGATCTTCATGAAAGTTTTTTATTATATCCCTCTTGAATATCTTTCACTTTGGGACTATTTTCATATATTGCTTTTGATGGCTCAAACAAATTTAAGTGAAGAACATGAACATAAAAAATTTCTTCTCTAAAAATAATATAAGTGAAGCATGAGAGAATTTCTTCAAAATTTTACTAACTCTCAAATAAATCTAAGTGAAGCATGAGAGCATTTCTTCAAAAATATTAAAGCACACCGTGCTCAAAAAGATATAAGTGAAACACTAGAGCAATTCCATAGCTCAAAAATTTAAGTGAAGCATAAAGAGCAATTCTAAGAGCATCTCCAGCCGCTCCCCCAACAGGCCCTCCCCAGGCGTTTTTGCCGCGCCGACGCCGAAAAAATGGCCCAGTCGCCCCCCAGAAGCCCGTTTTTCGCCGACTTGGTCGGTGAGTCCTGTCGGCGAGTCCAGCGCCTATTCCCGCCGTTTCTTCCCTCTTTTCCCCCACTTCCCTCCCATTTTCTCCTTTCCTCACGCCAATCTCCCTCCCGCTCGCCTCCTAGCCTGCCGCCATGCCACCGAAGAAGTACGTCGTCCCCCGCGCGGCGGCAACCGTGACCGCCTCCGTCGCCCAGCCGAAGCAGAGGAATCCGAGGGCGCTGCCGTCCAAGCCACCGGGCATGCCAAACGCCGAGTGGAGGGCGGAAGTTCAGCGACGGGAGGCTGTCACTGCCGACCGGCGGAACAGGGCCATCGCCAAGAAGGCTCATGACAACGCGACGCATGCGGCTACGGCTGCCGCTTCGGCAGACCAAGCCGAGGCCGAGGCGACTAGCGCGGGGATGATGAATCCACCCGGCAGCCACGCCCAGTACGCTCCCTGGGGCCAGCAAAGCGGCGTCGGCTCTTCGTCGCCGCAGCCATGGGGATCGCCCTCGCCGAGCTACGCCGACAGGGACGCACACGGTGGGTTCAACCAAAACGTCACCTTCCCCCATGGACACCCGGCCCAGCGCACGCCGGCGTGCAGTACCCTCCATACAACTACTCGCCGCCCGCCTACGCGTCCTCCCCAACGCCCCATCTCCGTCGTTGCGCGCTGCCCTTCTCGCACCTCGGTGACACCGACGAGACCGAGGGCGACATGGACGACATCATCGCCGCAGGTTCGGCCGCGGCCGCCGCGTCTCCCGGGTTCGACACCCCGGACGAGACGGTGGATCTCAACGGCGGCATGGACGGCGAGCTCGGCTACGTCTACGGCGAGGAGGCGCAGGAGGAGCAGGAGCAGGAGGAGGAGGACGACAAGGAGGAGGAGGAGGAGCCGGTGACTGTTCCGGTGAAGAGGCGCAAGAAGAAGAAGTGGGCGGCCAGGTCAGGCGAGCCGCGCATCAAGTGGGTGTCCAAGGAGGAGGAATGCCTCGCCGAAGCATGGAAAGTCGTCTGCCTCGACCCGACCACCGGCACGAACCAGAGCATCGAGACGTACTGGGAGCGCATCAAGGCCGAGTTCGACGAGCACAAGCTCGCCGAACCCTACTTCAATGGCGTCTACATGCAACGCGGCTCGAAGGCGATGGCGAACCATTGGGGGCGTATCTAGGGGGCGTGCAACAAATGGCATGGGGTTGTCGAGGAGGTCGCGGCTCGCCCGGAGCGTGGCGCCGGGGTTGAGGATCAGGTATGCCACGCCGGTCTCCCGCCTCTCTTCGCCGCGTACGCCCGCCAACTGTTTGTTCCTCCACGCAGTTGCTGCGCATGTTTGCCCTGTACCGGCAGAGCAACAGCGACGCCGAATCCAATTACCTCCACGTTTACAAGCGCATTGACAAGTGCGGGAAGTGGGTGGAAGTCCGGCGCACCCTCAACAAGGCCAAGGAGACCTACAAGCCGGACACGCCGGCTCCGGGCACGTCAGAAGGGCGGCCGGACGGCAATAAAGGTGCCAAGAAGGGGAAACGCGCCGACGCGGCCACCGCTCGAGTGCAGGAGTCCATCGAGCACTGCCTCGCCGACGCACAGGCCCGGGCCGTCCTTCGTGAAGAGAAGACCGATGCGCGGTGGTCGGCGTTGATGTCGAGCAGCGCCGCCAAGCTCGACCTACTCCGGACCAATGTCGCCGTGAAGAAGAGAAACACCAACCTGGCTTTCCTGCTGGGCGGGGCGGACATGCTCCAGAGCAACGATGAGGCGTTCAAGGCGTGGTACTTGGCGGAGCGTGGCCTCATCCTGAACAACCTTCCCTCGAGGACGCCGCCGATGCCGCCGCCGCCGCCAAGCCCGCGTGATGATGCCTCCACGACGCCCAGCAGCACTGAAGCCGCGCCGACGCCGCCGCCGCCGCCAAGCCCGCGTGATGACGCCTCCACGACGCCCAGCAGCACCGAAGCCGCGCCGACACCGCCCAGCGCAGAAGCAGCTCCGACACCGCCAAGCCCGCGCACGCCGACTCCGCCGACGCCTGGGGCCGACCCCGCTGAGTGATGCGTTGCGCACACGCGAACTTGTGCCGCTCTATTTTTTGTACGCCTGACTATATCCGATCGCCAAACTGTGACTTGTGATCGCCGGACTTGTGGCGTCTTTTGTGAGTGGGAACGACCAAGTTTGAATTTTCC
The DNA here is from genome assembly GCF_018294505.1 of Triticum aestivum. Classification (NCBI taxonomy): domain Eukaryota; kingdom Viridiplantae; phylum Streptophyta; class Magnoliopsida; order Poales; family Poaceae; genus Triticum; species Triticum aestivum. The sequence goes on along the minus strand of NC_057802.1, from coordinate 269,130,184 downwards.
GCGTCCTGGGGCTGGCGCCTGGGGGCGTGACTGGGAGCTAGGTCGCCCCCAGGGGCCGAACTAGCGCCGGTTCTCCCCCAGGCCGCTCTTTTTAGGCGCCCTGGGGGGCCGAACGGCTGGAGATGCTCTAACAAATCATAGTATAATTTTAGCTCTCTCAAATAGGTTTGTCCAGCAAGGATAGATGACACAAACTAAAAAACAATACAAGCAAGAACTCATATAATACAAGACGCTAGAAGCAAAACTCATGATATGTGACAAATAAAAATATAGCTCCAAGTAAAATACCGATGTTCGTTAGAAGAAAAAGGGGATGCCTCTCGGGGCATCCCCAAGCTTAGTTTCTTGTTCCTCTTTGGATAATAACTTGGGGTGCCATGGGGCATCCCCATGCTTAGGATCTTCTTACTCCTTATTCCTTCATCCATCCTGATCTCACCCAAAACTTTAAAACTTCAATCACACAAAACTCAACAAAAACCATCATGAGATCCATTAGTATAACAAAGCAAATCACCACTCTAAGTACTGTTCCAAACCATTCATATTTTATTTTTGCATTATATCTACTGTAGTCCAACATTGCTATGGCTTATACCCCCGATAAAGTCCATAGATTCATCAAAATAAGCACACAATGCAAAGAAAACAGAATGTGTCAAAAACAGAACAGTCTGTAGCAATATGAAAACTTCGTATACTTATGTAACTCCAAAAATTCTGAAAATTTAGGAAAACATGGGAAATTTGTATATCAATCTTGTGTAAAAAATTCAGAATTTTAGCACGCTTCTGTAAATTTAAACAATTCTATCATTGGCACACAAAGTTTCTATTTTTCAACAAGATCAAATGAACTATCACCCAATATGATCCCAAAGGCTTTGCTTGGCACAAACACTAATTAAAACATAAAAACACAATCATAAAAGTAGCATAATTTTGCAAACACTCAAGAACAGAAAGAAAAAGGAAAAAAATAAATTTTATTCATTGGGTTTCCTCCCAACAAGCGGTATCGTTTACGCCCCTAGCTAGGCATAATGCATAGATTCAAGTATTGTCATCTTTAGTTCTAGATCCATAGGATGCCCTCGTGATTGATTCATATGGTGGCTTAATTCTTGTTCTAGGGAAGTGTTCCATTCCATTTCTTAACAGAAATTGAAATTTAATATTGCCTTCTTTCATATCAATCATGACACCTATAGTGCGTAAAACCGGTCTACCAAGTATAATTGGACAAGACGGATTGCAATCAATATCAAGAACAATAAAATCTATGGGCACACAATTCCTATTTTAAATAATAAGACAATCATTAGTTCTTCCCAAAGGCTTTTTAATAGTAGAATCCGCCAAGTGCAAATTAAGAGAACATTCTTCAATATCGGTAAGACCAAGCACATCACATAAAGATTTCGGAATCGTGGAAACACTAGGACCCAAATCACATAAAGCAAAACACTCATAAGTTTTAATCTTGAATTTGATAGTAGGTTCCCATTCATGATGTAATTTTCTAGGAATTAAGATTTCTAATTCCAATTTTTCTTCCAAAGCTTTCATCATGGCATCTATGATATGTTTAGTAAAAGCTTTACTTTCTTCATAAGCATGGGGTGTATTTATCATGGATTGCAACAAAGAAATACAATCAATCAAAGAGCAATTATCCTAATTAAAGTCTTTGTAATCCAAAAGAGTGGGCACCTCACAAGTTAAAGTTTTGACCTCTCCAAATCCACTTTTATCAATTTTTTCATCAAGATTTTCACCCTTCGAATTATCGGGGCGCCTTCTTACTAAAGTTGACTTTTCTTCAGTCCCTTTATCATCAATTTGAATCTTAGTAAACAAAGAATCAATAGAATAAACACCAACCATTTTAAGATCTTCATCATTTTATGAAAGCAATCACGAGAAAATGCTCTTTCTAAAAATTCTCTTTTAGCTCTAAGCATAGCGGTTCTTTTCTTACTTTCATCCATATAAACATATAAAACTTTAATTGATTCATCAACCTTAGGCACAAAAAGTTTCAACTTGAGATTTTCTACATCATGAGAAATTCTATCAATACTTTTAGATATATCATCAATCTTATTTCACTTTTCTTCTATCATCGAATTAAAAGCTTTTCGGGCATTGATAAATTCTTTAATATTATTCTCAAATCAGAGGTGTTCCTATTATTATTGCAAGAAGAATTACCATTGGAGTTACCATAATTATTAGAGGAATTTCCAGGAAAAGGCCTAGGATTAAAATTACCTCTATAAACGTTGTTTTAAAATTGTTTTGCGAAACAAAATTCACATCTACAGGATCACTATTCTGCTCAATCAAAGTAGAAAAGGGCACATCATTAAGATCAATAGGAGCACTTTTATTAGCAACCAATTTCATAAGAGCATCAAAGTTTTCAATCAACGTACTAATTTCTTCAACCGAATTAACCTTTTTACTAGTAGGGGCTCTTTCGGTATGCCATTGTGAATAATTTGCCATAATATTATCAAGCAATTTAGTAGCTTCACCCAAAGCAATTTCCATAAAAGTACCACCCGCGGCGGAATCGAAAAGATTTCTAGAAACAAAGTTCAATCTCGCATAAAAATTTCGTATGACCATCCAAAGATTAAAACCATGAGTAGGACAATTTCTTAGCATCAATTTCATTCTTTCCCAAGATTGTGCAACATGTTAATGCTCAAGTTTCTTAAAATTCATGATTTGAGTTCTAAGGGAAATAATTTTCGTGGGCGGAAAATACTTGGTAATAAAATCATCTTTGCACTTATCCCAAGAATCGATACTATTGCGAGGCAAAGAAGAAAACCAAATTTTTGCACGATCTCGCAAAGAAAACGGGAATAATTTCAACTTCATAATATCATTGTCCACATCTTTTTTCTTTTGCATCTCACATAATTCTACGAATGTGTTTACATGGGACGCGACATCCTCATTAGGAGTACCGGAAAATTGATCTTTCATAACAAGATTCAACAAAGCGGCATTAATATCACAAGATTCCGCACTAGTGGCGGGAGGAGAAATCGGAGTGTTAATAAAATCATTATTATTGGTACTAGAAAAATCACACAACTTGGTGTTTTCTTGAGTCATTGTGACTACGCAAACAAGATTGCACACAAAAACATATCTGACGAGAAAAACGGCGAACGAAAAAGAAGGGCGAATAAAACGGCAAATTTTTGTAAGTGGGGGAGATAAAAACAAGAGGAAAATGGCAAATAATGTAAATTGAAAGGAGATGAGATTTGTGATTAGGAACCTGATAGATGTTGATGATGTCTGCTAGGCAACGGCGCCAGAAATCCTTCTTGATGGCTCGTGTCCGCGTCAGTATTTCCCCTATGAGGAAGGGATGATGCAGCACAGCTACGGTAGGTATTTCCCTCAGTGAGGAAACCAAGGTTATCAAACCTATGTAAACGGTATCTGCACAGAAATAACAAATACTTGCAATCTGACGCGTAAGAGGGGCTGTCAATCCCTCACGGGTAAAAGATAGATTGATTTGTATGATTTTGGATAAATAGATGTGACAATAAAATAAAATAAAATAAAATAAATAAAGAAAATAAAAGATCTGAAAATAAAAGCAAATAAAAATAGATCTCAACGCAAATATGATAAAGAATAGACCCGGTTGGGCGTAGATTTCACTAGTGGCTTCTCTCGAGAAAAATAGAACTTCAAATAGTTATGGTGATATCAAGGCTATGATCATTATATAGGCATCATGTCCAAGATTAGTAGACCGACTCCTGCCTGCATCTACTACTATTACTCCACACATCGACCGCTATCCAGCATGCATCTAGTGTATTAAGTTCATGGAGAAATGGAGTAATGCAATAAGAACGATGACATGATGTAGATAATATCTATTCATGTAGGAATAGACCCCTTCTTGTTATGCTTCATAGAAACGATCAATACGTGTCTTGCTGCCCCTTCTGTCACTGGGAAAGAACACCTCACGACCAAACCCATCACAAAGAACCTCTTCCCATGGCAAGAAAAATCGATCTAGTTGGCCTAACTAAACCAAAGAGTCGAAGAGGAAACACGAGGCTATAAGTAATCATGCATATAAGAGATCAAAACTCAAATAACTTTCATGGATAAAATAGATTTGATCATAAACTCAAAGTTCGTCGGATCCCAACAAACACACCGCAAAAACAGTTACATCAAATAGTTCTCCAAGAGACCATTTTATTGAGAATCAAAAGAGAGAGAGGAAGCCATCTAGCTACAAACTACTGACCGTAGGTCTACAATGAACTACTCACGCATCATCGGAGAGGCACCAATGAGGATGATGAACCCCTCCGTGATGGTATCTAGATTGGATCTGGTGGTTCTGGAACCTGCGGCCGCTGGAATTGTATTTCGTCGACTCTCCTAGCGTTTTTAGATTTTCGGGGTATTTATAGAGCCAAGAGGCGGTGCGGGAGGAGGCCGACGTGGGCACAACCCACCAGGGCGTGCCTGGGCCCCCAGGCGCGCCCAGGTGGGTTGTGCTCCCCTAGGAGCCCCCCTCTGGTACTTCTTTTGCCCAATAGGCGTCTTCTGGTCTAGAAAAAATCTCCAAAAAGTTTTGCTGCGTTTGGACTCCGTTCGATATTGATTTTCTGCGAAGTAAAAAACAAGCAAAAAATAACAACCACTGGGCACTATATCAATAGGTTAGTCCCAAAAAATGATATAAAGTTGCTATAAAATGATTGTAAAACATCCACGAATGATAATATAACAGCATGGAACAATAAAAAATTATAGATACGTTGGGGACGTATCAGGCCTGAACGAATTTTTTCTGTCATGATTATGACACGTCTATGATGATAATTGTGACAAAAACACGTATCATCATAGATGTGGTGGGCTCCTATTTCTATGACAAAAAATCATGACAGAAAGTAGGCTTTACATCCTAGGCGGGACAGGGAGGTACCTGCATGACATTCTTTGGCCCGTCCATGACATAAAAAATCATGGTAGAAGTGAGGGCGAGAAATTTTCGCAGAGTTCCCGGTTATGGTGGGTGGTCGGGGCCGAGCGATGCAGTGTGGTTTGCGCATTTCTCACTTGTACGAGTGCGAGGTGCGAGCCGTGTCGCTATAACTGAACCCGAGCGAGATACATTTGCTTACTAAACCCGAGCGATCGCACTGCTATGTACTGAAGCGGTCAATCGATCCCTTCACTGCTAACTGAACCCGACCGACTCCTTCGCTGCTAACTGAACCCAATCAATTGCTTATGCTGCTTACTGAAGCCGATCAAACCCCCGTGCGATACGTAGCTAGCCGGTTAGGTTGCTTCTGGATGAACAAAGCCCGTTGCTGCCGCGCGCATGATACGTAGAACGAGTCAAGACGTGGTGAGTCCAGCCGGTTGGTTGGATGTGGATGAACAGTTCCCGCTGGGGGTTGGATGAACAGGACCCCAATAGTGTGTAGGAAGTTGCCGCTGGATGAACAGGACCCCGTGGCAGTACGCGGTTGCCGCTGGATGAACAGGACCCCGAGGAGGCCGCGGCACACCCCAGACGGCTGTGGGTGGATGAACAGGACCCCGTGCAGGCTAGTTGAAGAGTAGCCGGTGGAGGCTGGATGAACAGTAGCCCGTGGACGAACAGTGGCTGGTGGAGGCTAGAGGAAGTCGACGATGGATGAACAGTCGATGGTGGATGAACAGTAGCAGGTGAAGGCTGGAGAGGTAGTGAACGATGGATGAACAGTAGCATGTGGAGTCCCATTTTGCGGTACACCACACCCCTCCCGATGAACAGGACCCTATTTTGACTGTAGGCGGTTGGAGAGAAGTGCGTTTGCGGTACGCCACACCCCTCTCAATGAACAGGACCATGTTTCGACCGTAGGCGGTTGGACAGAAGTATGTTTCCTCCATTTTTTGGTACACCACACCCCTCCCAATGATCAGGACCCTGTTTCAATCTAGGCGGTCGAAGAGGACTCTGTTTTCTCTGTTTTGCGGTACGCCAGACCCTGAGTCGATGAACACGACCCTGTTTCGGCTATTCCGTCCAAGCCGGTTGGCTCCCGATGATCAGGACGCATTCCGACCCAATCGGTTGCCTCCCGATGAACACGACGTTGTTTCCTCCGTTCTGACCTAGCCAGTTGCCTGCGGACAAACATGGCGCCATTGCTGTACATGTTCGAGACCCTGCCTGTATGTACGTACGTGGCTGTATTTACTCTCTTGCAGCGTGGCCGTGTACACGATTTAGATAGGACTACCTGAACTGCTACGCCGGGGCTCTACTACGACACGCGACACTGCTTGCTCGGCCAATGTTCATCATTGGAAAGAGAGCAATCCACCAGTATGTACGTACATGTTTGCGACCAGACACATAACACTATGTACACTTCGACCTGGTGGGTCCCAACTGTCAGGGGAGTTATGGGGGCACTTTGTTCCGTCCGAAGATATGGCTGGTGGGTCCCAGCTGTCAGGGGGAGGAATCATTTTACGCATGTAATAAGGATGCACTTCCTTGCAAGCGAAGATGTAGATGGTGGGTCCTAGCTGTCAGGGGAGGCAACATTATTTTTTCCACATTAAAAGGAGGCAGTTGCATGCGTGCGTCCATGGACATGGTGTGTCCCCACTGTTAGCCTTTCCACGTACAGTCATCTTCCGATGATTCTTGCTTGTTGACCACGCTGCGCTGAGTGCACCAAGGTGGTGGACGATGACAAGGCCCGAAGATGGGAACAACCCAGAGATGGGGAAGACGCGACAGTGGACTCGCAGACGGAGAGGAGTGTGAGACTTGACTGGTTGGGGTGCGGGCTGGGGCTACACTCGGCAGAGAATAACAGGAGGTACGGAGGAGTGGAGGGATGGTCTGGCCATTCGTGGGGTAGTGTTTCGCTCCGAGGCATGCGAAGCAGCGTTGTTGGACGCTGGAGGGTGGAGCAGGCGGTCTCACCAGTTCTGGAGGAAGAAGACGAGAGATTGAAGAAGAATGTCGGCCGTTGGATGTAAATCCAATGCCTTATTTAGGCTTCGACCTATTGGCCCACATATCAGCGAGTCCATTTGGTGGGCTGGGTGAAACAATAATGTAGCATCTATGCAGCCCATTTGTATGTTATGTTAGAATTTACAGCCCATTATTAAAAATCGGAATACACGAATTTGCTGGGCTGGGTTATCATGTTGGGCTGGAAAGAGAAATGTTATAAAAACATAAACACGTGGTTGCACGTCTATTACTGCATTGGTCAGTAAAATCTTAGCAAGCTTATGTTCACCAGGAATTAACTAGCAAGCTTATTGTTAAACAATTATTATTATTGTCATTATTATTATTTTGTAAGAACTTTTCATTTACAAAATAAAATATTATTTAATTTGATGAGTTAATAAGATGTGGCGTATTATTATCTTTTAGGCTAGATGTGGGGAAGTTGAGTTAGTTCTAGGGAAAACTAGTGGGAGAAAAATCAGATTACCTGAAAAAATAAAGTGGGAGAACAATCAGAGATATGATTAATAAAAAAGAAAAATAAAGTAAGTGGTAAGGTCTATACAAAGATTGGACGAAGGACAAGTCAAATGGGAACCTTAGGTTGTTTTAAAAAATATGTAATAAAATTATATATATATATACTATTATAGAAGGGAAACATAGGAACGGAAAAACCGCATTGAAAAAAATGATACACCTGCTGGATCCCCATAATCATGTTGTGGGCCGCAGATGTCCTAAGAAAAGAAACCTGTCCTAGGCAGCCACAACCCAATTGATACCTACTGGACCTTAACAAAAGGAAACATGGAAGCCCAGTGAACTTGTTACATACATAAGCAAATAGCCACTGAAAAAATAAAAGGCAAACAGGTTAATGGGTTCTTAGACGAAATATTTTGGATAAAATAGATAATTACGACACATAGGATAATGCATGAAACACACAGATGATAAAGGAGATTAAACAGACAAAGTACACCGTCTAGCTCTTCCTGGCATGCTTGATCATGACGCCGCGGCTGTCCGTGTGCTCCTCGGTTACGGGAAGAATACACGCACTCATGTCCAAGATCCGCATGTACATGTCGTAGCATACGTATGCATCATTGGCCGTGTAGGTGATGTAGGCTAAACTCAGAGGTACCTCCCACCTGTCCAGGCGTATTGTATCCACGTCTTCTTTCATGTTGGCGTAGCAGGGGTCGATGATGGCGGCAGCGAGGTCAACCGCCGAGTTCTTCTCCTGCCCATTGCCGATGATCTTGTATTGCTTCTGGATGTCAATGAGCTTTTTGCACCAGATGGCCGAATCGTAAAGCACAGTGGCGTTCTTCCAGATCGCCACCATAGGGAAGGTGCAGTCGGCGGTGCCGATGAAATGTGCGAGTGCTCCAGAACCTCTGATGGCCCTATAGTAATGGTAGACGAGAACCTTGTCCCGCACACATACCTGGGCGACGGCAATCCATTGGTCCTTCCCAGGAGATGGATGGATGGGCACAAGGTCTAGTCCCGCGACCTTGTGCTTATCCTCCTGTAGGTACTGCTTGAACTTGGTGAGGCAGAGCTTCACTGAGTCTGGATCGTTGGTGTACATCACATTCAACTTGGTGCTGCCATGGGTCTGAATGGCGAACTCAAAGGTGAACTCCTTGCTGAAGTCCATATCAGCAGGCTCACCCCTCGGATCGCCATTGGAGTCTCTTCTCACATAGAGTTGATGTGGCGGTTCTCGTTTTGTGGGGATTGGGGGCAGCGGAACATGAAGATGATGGGGAGATATGGAGAGCAGAGGGCTCCTTATTTACACTAGGGATCTGTGTGTAGTGGGGTACTGGGGGGTGGCAGCAGCAGCTCATTTTTCCAATCTCGGGGAACTACAATTGCCAGTGAACGTAGTGGGTATGCGACAGCAGCAGCTAGTTTTTCAACTCTTGGGAACTGCAGTCGCGAGTAAACATAGTGGGTACAGGCGGCAACAGTTATACTACCCCTCCTCCCTCGCCCGCTATACGCCCGAAAGAACACGCCTCCTCGACGCATTCAAACACATCCATTAAACCAGCCTGGAAGCCGAGAAACCTATTCCCGCCACACGTCCGTTCATGAGCGGGTAACTTTACTTAAATTTTATTTGCTTTACTTCAATTTTATTCTTAAAACAAGCAAATCATTGGCTCGTTCTATCAGTGCAACATGATCAACATGCAAAACAATAGAAATATTATTCTCAAGACGCACACAATCAGCTCATTTGCCGCACTTGCACAATTACAATACTACCAAGTTTGAACAACTTGTTATGGTTGTTGTCCTCTGCATCATCATGCCATGTTTCCCAGCTTGCAAGATTCACAACCAACCCATAAGATTCAAATAATAAGTACAACAAAGATGCCTACACATCTAAATTGTTCACAGATCAGAGCCAATAGTTATTGTACAACTAAAACGTTGTGAGAAAGTGAACAAATAAATAAAAATAGATCGCTTCTTCATGTAAGCAATTTGATTCAAATATTCGCTGAAGCATTGAAACTAGTCCTATTTACGGCCATGCAGGTCAAACATTGGTAGATAAAATTTTCTGCATCACTGGTGGCACTACCACTTCCAACTTCTGCGTCATAGATTTTGAAGTAGTGTGGAGCCTCATCCTTAGTATTTAACAAATACACATAGCACAATCTAGTGGAAGCATCAATCAAGGTCATGAAATATTTCTTTCAACCTTTAGTCAAGGCACCATTCATCTCGCACATATCTGAATGTATGAGTTGATGAGATCTAGTGGTGCTAGGTGTTTCTCCTTCGCAGGCTTGCGAGGCTAACGAGGTTTCTTAGCTTGCACATGTGCATGGCACTTAGAGCATTTGGCTAAAGTGAAACTCGGGTTTAAATACCTGTTCGCTAGCCGTGTCATACAACCCAAGACCATACCAACGTTTCTAGTTGAGTGTTCCTGTTAGCACAGATAAAGAAAGAGCATGATTACTATAATAGTGGCACTAGTTGAAGCAACTTTATTTTCAAAATGAGAAAATATTGCGATAGAATAGCTTTATTAAAAAATACAATGTTAGCACAGTATGACAAATCACGATCATGTGGTTAAAGGACAGTACTGACCTGTGTGAGATGATTTTAGGAGATCAAGTTATTCTTCAGGTCCCCTTATCTTGCCATGGAGGCGATTCATTGACATTTATTAACAACCTCAGTGTGGCATTAGAAGGACGAGCGTGGACTCATCCCAATCTATTTTTGTGTGCAGTTCAACAAAAATTATGTCGCCCGCCATGCCCCGAGGAAGAGAAGGGGCCCGTGCATCCTCAACGGTAGGCCTGATGGACTCAACTAGTTCAGTGCACATGCTATGTGATTGATGCAGTGCACATGGACTTGATTTTGCCGGGTACACCTTCTGCAAGTTATCTACATTGGAAATGAAATGGTAGCTAAGACAGTAGCTCTAGTACTATTACTTCATTTTATCACTGGCAGTAGCGGTGCCAAAACATTGCCTCAAATTATTGGTGGCATTAAATGAAGGTGCAAAAACACTATCATTCTTGCTTTCTCATGGCAGTGCCAAACAATAGCACAAGATCAGTAGCTGGATGTAGAGTCAAAACAACAAAAAAGGAACATACCCGATCATAGGAACCATAACTGAGAGAGGGGACCTATGCCGTCACGATGGTACGCCTAATGGACTTAGCCAGTTCACGACTCGATTCTCCCGGATACGCCTTATGCAAGTGGTGAACGTGCAGCTCCACTTGGATGAGTCAATTCCTACCACCTTTTTGTGCAGTTCACCTAAAATTAAGGAATGTTTGCATCATGCAGGTAGCAAGAAGTACTTGGTCTCATGAGCTGGTAGCTTCTTCTTTATTAGTTGCACTAAAATTGAGCAACATTACGGTTAGTTGTCATGCTCATGCAATGTGTAACTATAATTTGCTTATCATTTTGTGCAGTTCCACCAAAATCAAGTGCCATTGTGGCGACGGTGGTGGCTAATCTTGCAAACGCAAATAAACTATTGCACAACATTACCCACAGAGTTAGCCAAAGAGGTTAAGAACTCCAATCACCCTTTGTGCAGTTCCACTAAAATCGTGAGACATTGCCCATGTGACATTTTAATAGAACTACACAAGACACTCTTTAAAATAAGTGTTTTGTGCAGCTCGCTAAAAGGTCACGATAGCAACAAGGTGAAATGGATATCCCTATCTGCACAAAAAAGATAGAAAGAAAACAGTTACTGGTAAATAACCAGATATGAAACATACACGAAATGAAAAGAAGAATCTTTATTATCTTCATGGAAACTGTCGGATTCCGGGCTCCGAAGTGAAGGAAATATGCCCTAGAGGCAATAATAAAGTTGTTATTTATATTTCCTTATATCATGATAAATGTTTATTATTCATGCTAGATTTGTATTAACCGAAAACTTAGTACATGTGTGAATACATAGACAAACAGAGTGTCCCTAGAATGCCTCTACTTGACTAGCTCGTTAATCAAAGATGGTTAAGTTTCCTGACCATAGACATGTGTTGTCATTTGATCTACGGGATCACATCATTAGAGAATGATGTGATGGACAAGACCCATCCGTTAGCTTAGCATAATGATCGTTTAGTTTTATTGCTATTTCTTTCTTCACTCTGACTATGAGCTTATGCAACTCCCGAATACCGGAGGAACACTCTGTGCGCTATCAAACGTCACAACGTAACTAGGTGATTATAAAGATGCCCTACAGGTGTCTCCGAAGGTGTTTGTTGAGTTGTCATAGATCGAGATTAGGATTTGTCACTCCGTGTATCGGAGAGGTATCTTTGGGCCCTCTCGGTAATGCACATCACTATAAGCCTTGCAAGCTATGTAACTAATGAGTTAGTTACGGGATGATGCATTATGGAACGAGTAAAGAGACTTGTCGGTAACGAGATTGAACTAGGTATGATGATATCGACGATCGAATCTCGGGCAAGTAACATACCGATGACAAAGGGAATAACATATGTTGTTATGCGGTTTGACCCATAAAGATCTTCGTAGAATATGTAGGAGCCAATATGAGCATGAAGGTTCCGCTATTGGTTATTGACCGGAGATGTGTCTCGGTCATGTCTACATAGTTCTCGAACCCGTAGGGTCCGCACGCTTAATGTTCGATGACGATTTGTATTATGAGTTTTGTGTTTTGGTGACCGAAGTTTGTTCGGAGTTCCGGATGAGATCATGGACATGACGAGGAGTCTCGAAATGGTTGAGAGGTAACGGTTCATACATTGGAAGGTTGTATTCAAACATCGGAATGGTTCCGAGTAATTCGGGTATTTTATCGGAGTACTGGGGGTTTACCGGAACCCCCCGGGAGAAGTCATGGGCCTCATGGGCCATGGGAGAGAAGAGGGGACAGCCCACAAGGGGGAGGCACGCGCCCGCCCCAAGGGGAGTCCGAATAGGAAGGGGAGGCGGCGCGGCCCCCCTTTCCCTCCTCCTCTCCTCTCCTTCCCTCTTTACCCCTCCGATGGAAGGAAAGGTGGGGGGGCCGAATCCTACTTGGACTAGGAGTCCAAGTATGACCCCCCCCTTGGCGCGCCCTCCTAGGCCGCCCGCCTCCTCCTCCCCACTTTATATACGGGGGCGGAGGGGGCACCCCAAAGGCACCCAAGATTTGTCTTAGCCGTGTGCGGTGCCCCCCTCCACAGTTTACTCGTCCGGTCATAATGTAGTAGTGCTTAGGCGAAGCCCTATGCGGATCACATCACCAACACCGTCGCCACGATGTCGTGCTGACGGAACTCTCCCTCGACCCTCTACTGGATCAAGAGCTTGAGGGACGTCATCGAGCTGAACGTGTGCTGAACACGGAGGTGCCGTACGTTCGGTACTTGGATCGGTTGGATCATGAAGATGTTCGACTACATCAACCGCATTAACATAACGCTTCCGCATTCGGTCTACGAGGGTATGTGGACACACTCTTCCCGTCTCGTTGCTATGCATCTCCTAGATAGATCTTACGTGATCGTAGGAATTTTTTGAATTACTATGTTCCCCAATAGTGGTATCTGAGCCAGGTTTATGCGCAGATGATATGCACGAGTAGAACACAATGAGTTGTGGGCGATAATAGTCATACTGCTTACCACCAACATCTTACTTTGATTCAGCGGTATTGTTGGATGAAGCGGACCGGACAGACATTACATGACCGCGTTCATGAGACTGGTTCTACCGACGTGCTTCACACACAGGTGGCTGGCGGGTGTCTATTTCTCTAACTTTAGTTGAATCGAGTTTGACTACGGTCGGTCCTTGTTGAAGGTTAAAACAACACACTTGACAAAAAATCGTTGTAGTTTTGATGCGTAGGTAAGAACGGTTCTTGCTAGAAGCCCATAGCAGCCACATAAAACTTGCAACAACAAAGTAGAGGACGTCTAACTTGTTTTTGCAGGGCATGTTATGATGTGATATGGTCAAGACGTGATGAGATATAAATTGTTGTAAGAGATGATCATGTTTTGTAGAAGTTATCGGCAACTGGCAGGAGCCTTATGGTTGTCGCTTTATTGTTTGAAATGCAATCGCCATGTAATTGCTTTACTTTATCACTAAGCGGTAGCGATAGCCGTAGAAGCAATAGTTGGCGAGACAACAACGACGCTACAATGGAGATCAAGGTGTCAAGCCGGTGACGATGGAGATCATGACGGTGCTTTGGAGATGGAGATCAAAGGCACAAGATGATGATGGCCATATCATGTCACATATTTTGATTGCATGTGATGTTTATATTTTATGCATCTTATTTTGCTTAGTACGGCGGTAGCATTATAAGATGACCCCTCACTAAATTTCAAGGTATAAGTGTTCTCCCTGAGTATGAACCGTTGCTACAGTTCGTCATGCCAAGACACCACGTGATGATCGGGTGTGATAAGCTCTATGTTCACATACAACGGGTGCAAGCCAGTTTTGGGCATGCAGAATACTCAGGTAAAACTTGACGGGCCTAGCATATGCAGATATGGCCTCGGAACACTGAGACCGATAGGTCGAACGTGAATCATATAGTGGATATGATCAACATAGTGATGTTCACCATTGAAAACTACTCCATCTCACGTGATGATCAGACATGGTTTAGTTGATATGGATCACGTGATCATTTAGATGACTAGAGGGATGTCTATCTAAGTGGGAGTTCTTAAGTAATATGATTAATTGAACTTTAATTTATCATGAACTTAGTACCTGATAGTTTTTGCATGTCTATGTTGTTGTAGATCAATGGCCCGTGCTACCGTTCCCTTGAATTTTAATGCGTTCCTAGAGAAAGCTAAGTTCAAAGATGATGGTAGCAACTACACGGACTGGGTCCGTAACTTGAGGATTATCCTCATTGCTGCATAGAAGAATTATGTCCTGGAAGCACCGCTAGGTGCAAGACCCACTGCAGGAGCAACTCCGAACGTTATGAACGTTTGGCAGAGCAAAGCTGATGACTACTCGATAGTTCAGTGTGCCATGCTTTACGGCTTAGAATCAGGACTTCAAAGACATTTTGAACATCATGGAGCATATGAGATGTTCCAGGAGTTGAAGTTAATATTTCAAGCAAATGCCCGAGTTGAGATATGAAGTCTCCAACAAGTTCTATAGCTGCAAAATGGAGGAGAATAGTTCTGTGAGTGAACATATACTCAAAATGTCTGGGTATCATAACCAGTTGGCTCAACTCGGAGTTAATCTTCCTGATGATAGTGTCATTGACAGAGTTCTTCAATCACTGCCACCAAGCTATAAAGGCTTCGTGATGAACTATAATATGCAAGGGATGGAAAAGACAATTCCTGAGCTCTTCATGATGCTAAAGGCTGCAGAGGTAGAAATCAAGATGGAGCATAAAGTGTTGATGGTTAACAAGACCACTAGTTTCAAGAAAAAGGGCAAAGGGGAGAAGGGGAAGAAGAACAGCAAACATGTTGCTGCCCAAGGGAAGAAGCCCAAGTCTGGACCTAAGCCTGAAACTGAGTGCTTCTACTGCAAAGGGACTGGTCACTCGAAGCAGAACTGCCCCAAGTATTTGGCGGATAAGAAGGATGGCAAAGTGAAAGGTATATTTGATATACATGTTATTAATGTGTACCTAACTAATGCTCGTAGTAGCTCTTGTGTATCTGATACTGGTTCTGTTGCTCATATTTGCAACTCGAAACAGGGGCTATGGATTAAATGAAGATTGGCTAAGGACGAGGTGATGATGCGCGTGGGAAATGGTTCCAAAGTCGATGTGATCGTCGTCGGCACGCTACCTCTACATCTACCGCCGGGATTAGTATTAGACCTAAATAATTGTTATTTGGTGCCAGCGTTGAGCATGAACATCATATCTGGATCTTGTTTAATGTGAGACAATTATTCATTTAAATCAAAGAATAAATGGTTGTTCTATTTATATGAGTAATATCTTTTATGGTCATGCACTCTTGATGAGTGGTCTATTTTTGTTGAATCTCGATCGTAGTGATACACATATTCATAATATTGAAGCCAAAAGATGCAAAGTTAATAATGATAGTGCAACTTATTTGTGGCACTGCCGTTTAGGTCATATTGGTGCAAAGCGCATGAGGAAACTCCATGCTGATGGACTTTTGGAATCACTTGATTATGAATCACTTGATTATGAATCACTTGATGCTTGCAAACCATGCCTCAATGGCAAGATGACTAAGACTCCGTTCTCTGGAACAATTGAGCGAGCAATTGACTTGTTGGAAATAATACATACTGATGTATGCGGTCCGATGAGTGTTGAGGCTCGCGGCGGGTATCGTTATTTTCTAACCTTCACAGATGATTTGAGCAGATATGGGTATATCTACTTAATGAAACATAAGTCTGAAACATTTGAAAAGTTCAAAGAATTTCAGATTGAAGTGGAAAATCATCGTAACAAGAAAATAATATTTCTATGATATGATCGTGGAGGTGAATATTTGAGTTATGAGTTTGGTCTTCATTTGAAACAATGTGGAATAGTTTCGCAACTCACGCCACCTGGAACACCACAGTGTAATGGTGTGTCCGAACGTCGTAACCGTACTTTATTAGATATGGTGCGATCTATGATGTCTCTTACCGATTTACCAATATCGTTTTGGGGTTATGCTTTAGAGACGGCTGCATTCACGTTAAATAGGGTACCATCTAAATCTGTTGAGATGACACCATATGAACCGTGGTTTAGCAAGAAACCTAAGCTGTCGTTTCTTAAAGTTTGGGGCTGCGATGCATATATGAAAAAGCTTCAACCTGATAAGCTCGAACCCAAATCAGAGAAATGTGTCTTCATAGGATACCCAAAGGAGATTGTTGGGTACACCTTCTATCACAGATCCGAAGGCAAGACATACGTTGCTAAGAATGGATCCTTTCTAGAGAAGGAGTTTCTCTCGAAAGAAGTGAGTGGGAGGAAAGTAGAACTTGATGAGGTAATTGCACCTTCTCCCGAATTGGAAAGTAGTTCATCACAGAAATCAATTCCAGTGATTCCTACACCAATTAGTGAGGAAGCTAATGATGATGATCGTGAAACTTCAGATCAAGTTACTACCGAACCTCGTAGGTCAACCAGAGTACGGTCCGCACCAGAGTGGTACGGTAATCCTGTTCTGGAGGTCATGTTACTTGACCATGACAAACCTACGAACTATGAGGAAGCGATGATGAGCCCAGATTCCGCGAAATGGCTTGAGGCCATGAAATCTGAGATGGGATCCATGTATGAGAACAAAGTGTGGACTTTGGTTGACTTGCTCGATGATCGGCAAGCCATAGAGAATAAATGGATCTTCAAGAAGAAGACTGACGCTAATGGTAATGTTACCGTCTACAAAGCACAACTTGTTGCAAAAGGTTTTCGACAAGTTCAAGGAGTTGACTACGATGAGACCTTCTCACCCGTAGCGATGCTTAAGTCTGTCTGAATCATGTTCACAATTGCCGCATTTTATGATTATGAAATTTGGCAAATGGATGTCAAAACTGCATTCCTTAATGGATATCTTAAAGAAGAGTTGTATATGATGCAACGAGAAGGTTTTATCGATCCTAAAGGTGCTAACAAAGTGTGCAAGCTCCAGCGATCCATTTATGGACCGGTGCAAGCATCTTGGAGTTGGAATATACACTTCGATAGTGTGATCAAAGCATATGGTTTTATACATACTTTTGGAGAAGCCTGTATTTACAAGTAAGTGAGTGGGAGCTTTGTAGCATTTCTAATATTATATGTGGATGACATATTGTTGATTGGAAATAATACATGATTTTTGGATAGCATAAAAGGATACTTGAATAAGAATTTTTCAATGAAAGACCTCGGTGAAGCTGCTTATATATTGGGCATCAAGATCTATAGAGATGAATCAAGACGCTTAATTGGACTTTCACAAAGGACATACCTTGATAAAGTTTTGAAGAAGTTCAAAATGGATCAGTCTAAGAAAGGGTTCTTGCCTGTGTTACAAGGTGCGAAGTTGAGTCAGACTCAATGCCCGACCATTGCAGAAGATAGAGAGAAAATAAAAGTCATTCCCTATGCCTCAGCCATAGGTTCTATCATGTACTCAATGCTATGTACCAGACCTGATGTGTGCCTTGCTATAAGTTTAGCAGGGAGGTACCAAAGTAATCCAGGAGTGGATCACTGGACATCGGTCAAGAACATCCTGAAATACCTAAAAAGACTAAGGATATGTTTCTCGTTTATGGAGGTGACAAAGAGCTTGTCGTAAATGGTTACGTCGATGCAAGCTTTGACACTGATCCGGATGACTCAAAGTCGCAAACCGGATACGTATTTATATTGAATGGTGGAGCTGTCAGTTGGTGCAGTTCCAAGCAGAGCGTCGTGGCGGGATCTACGTGTGAAGCGGAGTACATAGCTGCTTCAGAAGCTGCAAATGAAGGAGTCTGGATGAAGGAGTTCATATCCGATCTAGGTGTAATACCTAGTGCATCGGGTCCAATGAAAATCTTTTGTAACAATACTGGAGCAATAGCCTTGGCGAAGGAATCCAGATTTCACAAGAGAACCAAACACATCAAGAGACGCTTCAATTCCATCCGCGATCAAGTCAAGGAGGGAGACATAGAGATCTGCAAAATACATACGGATCTGAATGTTGCAGACTCGTTGACTAAGCCTCTTCCACGAGCGAAACATGATCAGCACCAAGACTCCATGGGTGTTAGAATCATTACTATGTAATCTAGAATATTGACTTTAGTGCAAGTGGGAGACTGAAGGAAATATGCCCTAGAGGCAATAATAAAGTTGTTATTTATATTTCCTCTTTCATGATAAATGTTTATTATACATGCTAGAATTGTATTAACCGGAAACTTAGTACATGTGTGAATACATAGACAAACAGAGTGTCCCTAGTATGCCTCTACTTGACTAGCTCGTTAATCAAAGATGGTTAAGTTTCCTGACCATAGACATGTGTTGTCATTTGATCAACAGGATCACATCATTAGAGCATGATGTGATGGACAAGACCCATCTGTTAACTTAGCATAATGATCATTTAGTTTTATTGCTATTGCTTTCTTCATGACTTATACATATTCCTCTGACTATGAGATTATGCAACTCCCGAATACGGGAGGAACACTTTGTGTGCTATCAAACGTCACAAAGTAACTGGGTGATTATAAAGATGCTCTATAGGTGTCCCCAAAGGTGTTTGTTGAGTTGGCATAGATTGAGATTAGGATTTGTCACTCCGTGTATCGCAGAGGTATCTCTGGGCCCTCTCGGTAATGCACATCACTATAAGCCTTGCAAGCAATGTAACTAATGAGTTAGTTATAGGATGATGCATTACGGAACGAGTAAAGAGACTTGCCGGTAACGACATTGAACTAGGTATGATGATACCAACGGTCGAATCTCGGGCAAGTAACATACCGATGACAAAGGTAATAACGTATGTTGTTATGTAGTTTGACCGATAAAGATCTTTGTAGAATATGTAGGAGCCAATATGAGCATCCAGGTTCTGCTATTGGTTATTGACCTGAGATGTGTCTCGGTCATGTCTACATAGTTCTCGAACCCGTAGGGTCCGCACGCTTAATGTTCGATGACGATTTGTATTATGAGTTATGTGTTTTGGTGACCGAAGTTTGTTCAGAGTCCCGGATAAGATCACGGACATGACAAGGAGTCTCGAAATGGTTGAGAGGTAATGATTAATATATTGGAAGGTTGTATTTAGACATCGGAATGGTTCCAAGTAATTCGGGTATTTTATCGGAGTACGGGGGGGGGGTTACCGGAACCCCCCGGGGGAAATCATGGGACTCATGGGCCATGGGAGAGAAGAGGGGACAGCCCACAAGGGGGAGGCGCCCCCCCAAGGGGAGTCCGAATAGGAAGGGGAGGGGCGTGACCCCCCTTTCCCTCCTCCTCTCCTCTCCTTCCCTCTTTCCCCCTCCGATGGAAGGAAAGGTGGGGGGCGAATCCTACTTGGACTAGGAGTCCAAGTAGGACTCCCCCCTTAGCGCGCCCCTCCTAGGCCGCCGGCCTCCTCCTCCCCCCCTTGGGGGCGAGGGGCACCCCATAGGCACACCAAGATTTCTCTTAACCGTGTGCGGTGCCCCACTCCACAGTTTACTCCTCCGGTCATAGCGTCGTAGTGCTTAGGTGAAGCCCTGTGCGGATCACATCACCAACACCGTCGCCACACTGTCGTGCTGACAGAACTCTCCCTCGACCCTCTACTCGATCAAGAGCTCGAGGGACGTCATCGAGCTGAATGTGTGCTGAACACGGAGGTGTCGTACGTTCGATACGTGGATCGGTTGGATCGTGAAGACGTTCGACTACATCAACCGTGTTAACATAACGCTTCCGCTTTTGGTCTACGAGGGTACGTGGACACACTCTTCCTGTCTCGTTGCTATGCATCCCCTAGATATATCTTGCGTGATCGTAGGAATTTTTTTGAATTACTATGTTCCCCAACATGCAGACCCTGGATAGATTCAAACTCGGGGTGTGTGCGAAGAACTCAACCTCCCCAGTCTGCCAACTCATCGATCCCATGGCCTAGCTCGATGAACTGTAAGAAAATGGGACACAACAGTTTATCCAGATTCAGGCCACCTTGCGGTGTAAAACCCTACTCTTGCTTTGTGGTGGATTAGCCTCGAGGTGGGCTGAGGATGAACTAGTATAGTGGAATAACAACCTCAGGAGGTGTGTTCTTGTGCTCGAGTGAGGTGGTGGCTGTGTGGATGGAATGGATCCGGATCCGGTCTCCCCTTCCTACAGTGGTGGCTAGGCTCTATTTATAGTGGCCTTGGTCCTCTTCCCAAACGAAGGCGGGAAGGGATCCTACAATGGCCAAATTCAAAGGGAGACTACTAGTACTCCTTATCCTGACGAAAGGTGGTCTTCGCCTGCAAAGCTTCTGGTCGTGATGCCGTGGTGGGCTCGGCGATGACATCCGTCCTGTTGTCCTGGCGGTCTTGGTCTTGTAGCATGGAAATGGAAACCTTTGGTTGATTCCTCGGGACCACGCGCCTACGCTTGCCTCCTTAGCACCAAAGAGGAAACCTGCTGCTCTGCGCCCGCTGGTGCCCGCCTGGCCTTGGTCATCATGGCTTGCATCACTCGAACCTCACGAGGCGAGGGCTTGCATAGAAATCTCCGCTCCTCGGGAGCTGGTCTGAGGAGGCCACTCCTTCTGGAGGTCTTGGCATAGTCCACCTCGCGAGGCTTGGCCCTTTGTGAGGGTCTTGTGCTGATGCTGAAGATGGGTCGTACTAGGTCATCGTTGGAGCCACGCCATGGGCCGCAGGCAGGCAAGTCTGGGTACCCCGGTTCCTAGAACGCCAACAATAGCCCTCGGGCCCAAGGTGCACTCAGACTTCGAAGGCAAGGGGCAAGGGCGAAGTGCCGCGGGACCCAACCGCCTGCGGGCCCGGTCGACGCGTGGCGCTTGATGGGACGTGGGCGCCTCCACTTCCCCACGTGGCCTCGATAACCGCCAGGCTTGGCGGCTGCCTGCTGTAAGCGCAGCTTTTCCATCACTGCCCGCTGTGCTCGCCCTTGACTCCCCCTCTTTCTTGTGAACTTGCGGCCCTTCCCCCAGATCCGGCGCCGGCGCCAACCCTCCCTTGACGCCATGGCCCTGAGGTCAAAGAAGAAGGGGAAGGCCTGCGCTCCTGCCGAATCCCGGCCGGGCTTGGAGCCCACTCTCGAGCGGCCGACAGTGATCAATCGGGAGGGGTTGGACAAGGTCCGGCCGGCCCTTGCTGCTGATTCCAACGAGTGGAAGGTGCCGATGGTTTGGCCTGCTTCTCGGGCCATGATCGACATGGAATCCACTGAGATCCACATCCATCTTCATGCTTTCCTGGCCGGCTTGGTCCCCCCTTTCTCTGATTTCTTCAATGCCATAATCTCGCATTACCAGATCCAAGCACTGCATCTGGACCCCCGGTCCATCATCCTCCTTGCTGTTTTTGCCATCCTATGCGCGGCCATGGTGGGCATTGCCCCGTCTGTCGCCCTATTCCGCCATTTCTTCTCGCTTCACCTGGTCGATGACCGCCAGCGCTCGGGATGCGGGGCCTTCCAGGCTGTTGCAGCAACAACTGGATCAGGCATCGACTTCACGCTCTGCCCCGATGCGAGAGGATTCCGGAAGCAGTGGGTGTATGTGGACACCGACACGCTCAGCCCCTGCTCCTGCTCCCGCGAGTGCTGGCAGTACCCAGCTCCGGTTGGGGGCATGCGAAGCTCGTCGACCATCGGCTCGCCCACGTCTGGTCCAGGCTGACCAAGTTGAAGACGGTCGGGGTGGCGGCACCGATGGTGGTGAAGGAGTTCGCCCGGCAGCGCATCACCCCGCTCCAGCACCATTCTCGCCCAATGTGGGCCATCACCGGCAACAAGGACCCCATGAGGCTCCATGTGCCTTCGCTTTCTTCCAAGATGATGTGCGCGATGCTCGAGCTCCTGACGGGTGACCCAGCGCCTGCCGCACTTCCGGAGGAGGGCTGCCTCTTGTACCAATGCTCAAACAAATAGGACTTCGTGAGGCAGATGCCCCTCTTCGACGAGTGGGGGCTACGCCCGGTGGCAGCGGCGGAGCCAACACACAAGCGTTGGGTTCAAGTGACCCCAACGAATTTTTCTACATACGTGCGTGTAGGTACATGTTTGGTTAACCTGAACCCAGTAAAAAACCTACCTGACCGCAAATAGCGTAAGGTGGTCATGTGAACAGCGTAAGCAAAGGGCCCAAAATCCCACGGGCCGTCAATGCCTAGGCGCCAAGCTGGCCAGGCCTAAACCATGATTGGTCACGTACTTTGTACTCACGTTTTGTATTCGTATATGCATGCACGCAGCCACACGCCATGTCGGGTCGTCGTCTGTTCGTTTTGCAATTCGCATCTCTCCTCCCCTCGTCTATTCGTGTTCCTCGGTGTCTCGGCCGCCGCACACCAGCGGCAAGCAGGCTGCTATAGATCCATAGCGTCAACAATCTTAACCAAAAATTTCAGGTAATTAGAATACATTGCCACATCTCCTCATCTTTACTCTCTTATGTATGTTCTATCTAGCCTAATAGCTTAGGGTAATAGTGATTTTTTTGCCCTAATTTTTTATTTGTTTTTCTCCATGGACTTTGATTGATTAAGGCTATGAAGCAGTATTATTCAAAGAGAACTCGTACACAAATCCAGAATGATACATGCACATCAAGGTCACCCAGTAGACAGGCAAAGTGCATTAAACGTTACTACAACTAGTCCTCCGAAGCCCACTATTGACAACGAAATTAACTTAGATGAGTTGCCTTATGAACTGGCTGATTGAAAGATAATTTCAGAGTGTAGAAGAAATTCAAAGATGCAAGATGATATTAGGCGTAGATATTTAACAAGGAAACCTTGCAGGCCCATCGTCTAATTTTGATTACTCGTAGAGGAAGGTTCGAGATACTCAACATAGAATTAATCCAGATTAGTTTGATGAATATGGTCGTTGGCTTGAGTATAGTGCCAAGGTGCATAAGGCCTTTTTTGTTTGTGCTGATATCTTTTTAGAGATTACAATGAGAAACAAGCAGGGAGTGATGCATTTGCAATTAATGATTGGAAAAAAGGAGTCAAATTCGCATAAAGAGTAAATCAGTGAACCCAATGGCCAAATTTTCTGGCTCCGCCCCTGCTCGGTGGGCCTTCAAGGGCCTTGCGAGAATCCCATTTTGGTGGTTCCTGTCCTTGCCGACCCTGTGGTGTGTGCCCCGGTTGTGGATGCAGGGGGGCGAACACCACCTGGTATTCCTGAGGTGAGCACTGGCGAGCGGACGCCGCCAGATGCTCCCGAGGTGGCCGCTCCCGCAGTTTTGGCAAGCGCTCCTGAGGTGACCACTCCTGAGCAGGTGTGGCCCGATGTTCCTAAGGAAGACGCTGGTGAGCAGGTGTGACCCGACGCTCCTGAGGAAGCTGTTGGTGAGAAGGTGCGACCCGACGCTCCTGATTAAGGTGCCCCAAAAGCCTGGGCGAGCACTCCTGAGGTGGCGCCGTGCTAAGGGTCATGCTCTGACCCTCGGCTCACTTCGTCTGAATCTTGGAGCACTCCGCAAAGAGGGAAGGGCTCCCGAGCTGCAGTGGCGACGCCTACCGGCCCCTGAAACAGAAGAATTACATAGACATAGACAAGTAAGTGCATTATCTTTATGGCTCCTTGCGTGTCGCATCCTTTCCTGACCCTGGCTCGTCAGGATCCCTTTGGCTACGGCGGCGAAAGCTCCTGGGGAGAGACCTCCGGAGGTTCTTCGTCCACTCACGATTCCGAGTCCCCCGCGCCAAACACCTATGCAAGGCACGGGGCCAGCCCGCGAGGTGGGTGCACCACCGGGAGGCCGTGAACCTGTGCTCCCAGCGTCCTTCCTTCATGGTCACCCCTGGGGCGTAGGAGGCGTGCCGAGGGCTCCTCCATTGGTCATCGACGGTGGTTGGGAAACCCCAGCGTCGGCTTCATCTTCGAGCGGCGGGGCCACGCCGCCCAATGCCTTCGCCGAGGCCCGGGGGGTGACCAGGGAAACGCCAACGACTAGCCCCTTGCTGGAGCCGGGCGAGCCACTTCGCGCCTCTCCGGCAGCCCCCGGCGCGGAGGGCGGGCTTGGCCGCGTGCTGGAGATTGCGCGTGGGTGTAGCGCTGTCCGCCATGACCACTTGTAGGAAGCGATGGGCGCGCTGAGCCGGCTCGGGGAGAGCTTGTTGATGTTGACGCCCGCCTCGAGACGAAGGGCCACCGCTTGGCATGCGAGTGGCACCAGTTGAAGGTCGCCATCAACCTTGGGCATCTTCAGCACGAGCGGGCCAGCGCAAGCGCCGCGGTATCCCTCGCAGCTTCTCGTGAAGCTTGCGCCCGCGCTCTGGAGGAAGCCAGGGCCGCCGACTGCCGTCGTGAGGTGGCCGAGGAGCGAGAGCGGGAGCTTCGAGCTTCAAACGCCGTCCTTGAGTGGCAGATCCAGGCGTGCAAGGCTGCCCTGGCGGCACCGCCAATGGAGGCGCCCTCTGATGAGAAGGAGGTCTAGGAATGCGAGGAGGCGCTGGCGCTTGAAGGCTTGGAGCACAGCCTTGAGCTCGAGCGACTGGAGGTGAGGGAGCGCCAGGCAGCCGCGGCTGAGGATGCCATTGCCGCTCGGGAGGCCAAGATCCAACAGGAGGTCGATAAGAAGGTGGCGAAGAATCGAGCTGCTCTTGTTCATGAGCACTGCCGGGAGTTGGAGCTCTGGGACACCCGCTTCGAACTGCAGTAGGCCGAGCTTGAGGGCCGAACCACCGCCCTCAGGACGAAGCTGGCCACGGCAGAGAAGCGCGAGGGGGCCGCCAAGGTGGCTCAGCCTTCTGCCCAAGCCGACTTGGCCTCCGCTCGCGCCGACCTGTCCTCACTCCAGCAGCAGGTCGAGGCCGTCACGTCCCTCACGGAGAAGACCGCGAACGAAGAAAGCCGCCGCCGGACGATGCAGCGCGAGCGTTCCTCGATGCTCAAGGACCTCAGGGTGAGGGCCAACCGGGCCTTGGGCATGATCTGCGAGGAGAGCGTCTCGCACCCGCACGAGGACGACGACGCCAGCCACCAACGCTTCTTCACCCAGATAGTGACCTGTATGGAGGAACGGACGGCGAGGGCTCGCGAGCTTGTTGAAGAGAGAAGCCGGGGCCTCCTCGGGCGTGCATTCTCAAGCGTCTTCAGCCACCTTCTCAACCATGACCCTCATTTTGACTTCAACGCCGCGATAGCCCCCATGCCCCGGGTCATCCAGCGCAATCTAGCAGACTGGGTGGGCGACCATGTTGACGACCTGGTCGCAGAGTTTGCTCCTGAGGATGATGCGGTCATGATCGCGGCCGAAGGAGGTGGTGTGGATGATGACGATGAGGACGACTCCGGCAGGAGCGCAGGCGGTGCAGATGATGATGATGAGGACGACGCCGGTAGCAGCGCATCCGGCTAGGCTTGCATTTTCCTTTCTGCTCTGACCTGTATGCAAAAAACCTTCGGATACAGCGCTGTGGGGCGTGAAAGCATTTTTTAAAAGGGGGCCCTTGTAATGTATGAAATGATGATATGCTTTTGAGATAGGATTTGGAACGTGCTGTCACGAGCCTGAAAGCTCCTGAGCGGAGCAGTTATTGCGACTTATCTTTGGTCCCGTAGGTCCTGAGCGGATCCTGAAGCTACGGAAGCACCCCTCTACCGAGGCAGGCACTTCTGGGGGCTCGCGAGGGTTTAAGCCTCCTGAGGAGCCTGCTGGCTTGCCCGGGAGGGCCTCACGAGGAGCCGATTGCCGATTTATGGTAAGGATGCGCGCAGTGGTCCTGCGGAAGATGCGTTTCTGACCCCGAGGGGGCCTCGGTGCCGCCCGGGCTTGCCCGAGCATGCTCATAGTGCGCACACCACACCCATCCCCCGCTTGCGAGGCGCTCACAGGGGGGTAGAAGGCGCGATCCTTGCTCTCAAACACAAACCAAAGGGCAAGCAATCAACATGAACCAAGAAATTTTTTCCGCGTTTTTCCTTTAATAAACACATGAAACTCCAAATCTCGTTCCAAAAGACGGCAAATTGGGCTATAGAAAGAGGGCAAAAGCAAACAGCCGTGTCCGGCACCTAGCTAGTCTTCTCACCAGCACAGAGCTAAGTGCTTCCACTGGGCGTGGGCATAGTCATTGGGGGACAGTGTCGACGGCCAATGTGGAGCATGGTTCTTCCACTTGGACATGGGTGGGAACCCCCGTGAGGCCCGAGGGCGGCACTCAGGAGACTCCGGGGCGTGTACAGACCCAACTCATTATTATGTGAGGGTATCACAAGCGCAGATCTTCACGGCCTCCTCGCACCTTATGAGGGCCCCGCCCTGCGCCTCCCTCGACCACCGTTGGGGCGTCCGGAAACCAGGACGAGACCAAGGGGCAAGGAGGACGCTGGCGGTGCCCCCGGCGACCGGAGGCCCTCCGCCGGGGGAAGGGCTCGCTGGCACCTTCCTTGGCAGAGGACCTACCTCCGTGTG
>NC_057802.1:269011705-269103225 GCF_018294505.1 Triticum aestivum | reverse complement strand
TCCACCTGCAGCGGGGCCACCATCCTGAGGTCCACGGCTATCGCCGCGGCCTGGTTCACCTGCGGTCCATGGTTAGCGTAATCGTGCCCCTGAGATATTGGTTGTACCTGGTGGCTGCTGTTGAAGGTGTCGGCGAAGCTCCGGGGCGGCTCGTGAAGAGCTTCGGCCTCGCACGGCCCCGACGTCTAGGCTGGCGAGGGAAGCGGGCGGGGTCTTCCTCTTGGCACGTACAACAGGTCTGCTAGCGGAGGTGCGGGGACGCCTGGAGCCGCAATCCTCGAGATGTCGCCTGGTCACCCGGCGTCGTAGCCTACCAGGCCATGATGATCGTAGGGTGGCATCTCGGCATGCCCCAGGAGGGGCCGCTCGGCCTCGCCGCACCCGGGCGCGACGTATCCTGGGTAGGATGAGTGGCATCGCAGACCAGGTTGTCGTCGCGAGGTCCTCCGGGCCCCTCGTGGAAGGGCGCGGGGGCTTAGCGGGGACCGCACGTACCCCTGGTACCGCTTGAGACGTAGGCAAGGTGCAGAAGGGTGTTGCGCCTGTTAGGTTCTACGGTAGGGTGCCTCAACTTCAAATTAAAATTTTCCTACGCGCAGTGTCGGGGATATACCCCGCGGCGTAACCCGGCCGGACTTGGCGACTCAGCAGAGACCCGGCTGATACTTGGCGTTTCATTTGTAAGCTGCCCAGAGATTGGCCGCTCACTGGTAACCCGGCGGGCGAGACAGACGGATGATAAGGCCCAAGGCCCAGAAGGCCGGTTTATGTTAATGGTGGGCCGGTTTAAGAGGAAAAGCGTGAGGAATATTTACCTTACAAGGAGTTAAGACCCGGCTTGTATCGGGTTTGTATTAGAAGGTAGACTAGTCCTAAACCTAATAAGACTCCACATGTAACCCGCCCCTCTAACTTATATAAGGAGGGGCAGGGCACCCAAAAGAGGGACAAGAAAGAAGAAACAATCTCTAGGGCTAGACACAAAGAGCCGGCTTACCAGCGATTCCCTCATGATCATAATGAGACCTAGCCACAAACAACATGTAGGGTTATTACCGGATGATGTTTCCCGGGCCCCGAAGCTGTCTAAATCCTTGTCTTATGTTGCGTCCCTCGATTCCGCCCAACCCCTCTCAAGCTACCACATAGATGCGTTGGCCTCGCGACTAAGTCCTCACACTAAGGACATCTCCCGTGACAATTCCACGACAGTTGGCGCCCACTGTGGGGCTTGCGCACGGTGGTGTGAAGTTTTTGGAGGGATCTTCTCAGGGATCGAGAGGCTCGAGATTGATGCAGATGAAAAATAGCCGGCACATACGGATTGTACCGGAAAAATCCGGCCCGGGACAGCGCGGACGTCTTGAGCCGCCACACGTCGCTTGAGGTCGAGAAGGAACGCGTGAATTGTCGAACGCGTCGGTGATCCGTCGAATCCGACTCTACTGTTGTACCTCCACACGTGACAGGTCATTAGGTCCGGGTTGATTTTCAATTATGACGTCTGATGCAAAAACCGAGTCGGCAAGTGGACGGGACCAGTCCAATCATGTTGCTATGCAAAGTTGGTCCACCACTCGGACTCGCTCCTGCCAACGCCCGTTGCTCCTCCGCGAGCCGCCCGTCGCTCCGGCCGGCTCGGCATGCCTGAGCCTCTCTCCGTCAAGCTGCTATGCTACTGCGCTGCCAAGCCGCAGTTACC
This sequence comes from Triticum aestivum, assembly GCF_018294505.1. Lineage (NCBI taxonomy): Eukaryota > Viridiplantae > Streptophyta > Magnoliopsida > Poales > Poaceae > Triticum > Triticum aestivum. Next base: position 269,101,523 of record NC_057802.1, on the reverse strand, counting down.
GTCGCGCTGCCCTGAGCCACCACCACCTCATCGCTCTGCCTCTGCCGGCCTCGTCCGAGTCGCCGGTGCGCCCTCGCTGCCACGAGCCGCCCTGCTACTCCGCTGCCACGAGCCGCCAGTCCGGTGCTGACCGGTTCAGACCTTTGCTGTTGTTAGTCGCATCCGTGGAGTCGCCGCCTTAAGTCGATCCCGTGACTCGCCTCTACCGGCTGTTGCTGCGCCATATCTGCCAGAACTTTCAATCCGGCTCGACCGCAAGCCGTGCACACGCTGCTTCGGTTATCGTGATCTGTCACGAGTTGTTACGACCCGCCTCCACGACTGCGACCGACGTATACCCTGAGCCACTGCCACTAGCAACATTCTGCACTGGCGTTTCGTCCGTGTCATACCACTCGGTGAATGAATGTGAGCAAGTCGCTGTCCCTGTGGCCCGGTTTACATCAGCTTGCCGGGACCGCACCCGCGATTAACTCGCCCATCCGTGCCGGTTTACGACAGAGGTGCCGATTTTCCCCGTCCGCACCGGCTTACAATGCCGCGGCCGACTCATCTGTCTGAGCTGCCTCTGATGTTGCGGTCGTCCTTGTCGTCCGTCTCTCGCGGCCTGGTCTACATCAACATACCGGGCCGCACCGGTCTGCATGAGCTGTTTATTGAGTATGAACAAGTCATAGCTTGGGTAGCCCGGTTTTGTTTCAACAAAATGGAGGCAAATTATCATATACTATCAACCGCCGTCTGCACTGGATGGTTCAATGGGCAGCGCACAAGTCACCGCCACTACAGTTTGGTTAACTTCAAATCACCAGTTGGAAGGAACCATTGGCCGAGTTGCTGACACGGCTCATATGGGATCATTTATAACCCGCCACAGTCACCTCAACCTTCTGTGGATTCACATTGTGCTATCAACACCAATGATATACAAGTTATGCCAGTTTATATCACGGTCAAATATGGAGAGTCTCAAGCCAACTCCTCGAGTCACCTTTGAGACTTGGGGGCTATGATGACATGACTCGGCAAATCTTGCAAGTTTCAGCAAATTTAAGAACCCTAGGACGATGGAGGGAAAGATAACCCGGTCCCGGAGGCTACTGTTATATTGATGAAAATTTAAAGGCCGTTAGAAAATTTCCGGCTTAGAAAGTATATGAAAGTTACGGAATCCCGGCTCAATGAAGAAGTTTCGGGTCATCAGAAAGGATTCCGGTTTAAAATCCGGCTCAAGGGAAGTCAGTCTCACTGAAGCTCTCAAACATCCGGTTTACAATCCGGTTCAAGGGAAAGATGTCTCCCACAAAGCTTTGAAGCTCTCAATATCCGGTTCAAAATCCAGGTTCAAGAAGAATTTATCTCTTGCAAAAAGTTAGGTTGCCGAAGAGGACCTGCTGCCATGACGCGTGGTTCAAACATGGGTATCCTGCCTTATTGGCTTATCATGTGCGGTTACATGGGGGTTTCTGTTATAAAGCGGCGTCCTTTTTGCTCGTTGATCCGGCTTATAAAGTCATATATGAAGAATCACTTGGGGGCTTGGTCGTATTCGAACCATAGCTACACCTCTTGATCAGCATAAAGCCACCAGGGAAATCACTTGGGGGCTTGGTCGTATTCGAACCATAGCTACACCTCTTGATCGGCGTAAAGCTAAAAGGACATTATTTAGGGGCCAAAGAGAGTGTTGCAAAAGCACAACTCAAACATAGGCACCCACTGAGCACAGCTCAAAATATTGCTTGGGGATTCTTTGCTTCGCAATGAACAAAGAATCTACACTTGTAATAGGATATCAAGCCACGGCTTGGAAGCCAGGTGTATTCACCTAAAACCCCGGGTTATCCTGCCTTTTTAAGTAAGCCACTCCGTCCAGGTAAACCTGGTATGACCCGCCGAACTTTTGACAAGTCAATCTCATAGACCCTGAACTTGTCAAAGTTAAAACGACGATTGGTTAAAGATTGAGGTCCATCTTAAAAGGCTTTGTAAAATGGTTTAACTCAGTGGCCTGACAGCCCATGAAAAGCCTCGATTTGGGGCCTGGCAGCCCGTGAAAAGCCTCGACTACAAGTTTTCATATGCTTTTATTTGCCAAGTTTTTTCTCCTTTGATGAGATTTATAATGTTTTTGATAAACCGGCGTTTATTGACCCGGCTTGGCTTTCAACTACAAGTTGTCAGTACATGATCAGTTATAATCCGGTGCTTATTGACCTGGCCTGATTTTTGACTATAAGTCTCCAATATGATGATAAATTATCTGGTGTTTATTAACCCGGCCTGGCTTTCGACTATAAGTCGCCAGTATATATTTGGATTGCGCCATTGGAATCATGCGCTCATAAATCATTACATTATATTATTCAAATCTTTAAATAGCCAACATGGCTGGATTTTATTATGGTTATCAATAACCAGTATTATAATTAAGGTTTTCAAAGTCGCTTTAGCACAATGGCTATCATATTATCAATGGAAATGATTTATTCTACAATTGAAAGAATAGTCCCGAGTCGCTACAGGCTTACGACCCGGCACTCGGGGGCTACATTATTCAAGTTGAGATTACATCAAATATGCAAGTCTCATGTCGCTGCAAGCATGCACCATGACACTTGGGGGCTAATGCAAAGTCATTTTTTGCTCACCTTAAGACCTGACTCATCACATTGTAATGAGCCGACCCTTGGGGGCTACCAATTGCTGCTGTCAACAATTCAAGGTACACAAGTCTTAAAACCATTATATTGAAAGGTCCACTGCTTAGTTGGTAAAGCACAAAGCTCTTAACCTTGTGGACGTGGGTTCAAAGCCCCATGATGGGAGTTACATTATATAATGTTATTTTCAATGAAGTATATATAAAGTCCCAGCTCAGTATTATCTTACTGAGCCGGCCCTTGGGGGCTACACGTTGCTGTTCAAGTCTACATGATCATATCTACAAAGTCCCTCCTCATTATTGCATAATGACCCGGCCCTTGGGGACTACACTGGTTGAAGTTTTTATGAGCATAAGGCAATTTCAAGTCCCAGGTTGCTGCAAGCATGACAACCCGGCACTTGGGGGCTATATGTGTGGAATATTCAGTTTTGACTAGTGACTGAGATGAACAAATCTGGATTTCTTCAAGGTTGCAAACATTTATATTGAAACAAGTCTTAAGCTATCACTATGTTCTCCTCTTAAGACTTGGGGGCTACAGGTAATATGCATATAAAGGAGGAACATCTTCAAAATTCTCAGTTTTGGGTAAATCAGGAAGATTAATTGTGTGACCCGGCATTGGCAACAATCATAACCCGGTGTCTATAAACGGTCATGACCCGGGATCATCAGTTTTTATAACCCGGCAATTTTGGCAATGATAAACCGGCAAGTTCTACATTTTCAAACCGGCTGATATCAGTTGAATATTTGAAGACCAATATTTTTGTCAAATCAGAGCATTGAAGGCCGATTCAACTGGATACTTTACTTACAAAATATCTTCTGCAAGCAAATTGAGTATGAAGCTGGTCTATTGACTCGGATTTTTCAGAAGGAAGAAATGACAAGGATTTAAGGATGATCAAGTGTCGGTTTATAAGAGTATTTAAACCAGAGCACAACCCACCAAATTTTTTCTTGTGTTTATTTTGCAGGATCAGTTTAACATGGATAAATCCAAATTAAACTGGGGGCTAATGTCGGGGATATACCCTGCGGCGTAACCCGACCGGAAGTATAACCCGGCCGGACTTGGCGACTCACCAGAGACCCGACTGATACTTGGCGTTTCATTTGTAAGCTGCTCGGAAGATTGGCCGCTCACTGGTAACCCGGCAGCCAAGACAGACGGATGATAAGGCCCAAGGCCCAGAAGGCCGGTTTATGTTAATGGTGGGCCGGTTTAAGAGGAAAAGCGTGAGGAATATTTACCTTACAAGGAGTTAAGACCCGGACTTGTATCCAGTTTGTATTAGATGGTAGACTAGTCCTAAACCTAATAAGACTCCACATGTAACCCGCCCCTCTAACTTATATAAGGAGGGGCTGGGCACCCAAAAGAGGGACAAGAAAGAAGAAACAATCTCTAGGGCTAGACACAAAGAGCCGGCTTACCGGCGATTCCCTCATGATCATAATGAGACCTAGCCACAAACAGCATGTAGGGTTATTACCGGATGGTGTTTCCCAGGGCCCGAAGCTGTCTAAATCCTTGTCTTATGTTGCGTCTCTCGATTCCACCCAACCCCTCTCAAGCTACCACATAGATGCGTTGGCCTCGCGACTAAGTCCTCACACTAAGGACATCTCCCATGACAATTCCACGACACACAGAACAACCAGGAACATGCTACGGGAGATGGATCACAGATCGTTACCACTAGATGCGCAGTGTCGTGCAGCGGAAGAAGAGTTGGGGCAGCGCGTCCGGGTGAGTCGTCTCCTCCTCGTCTGATCTCCCTCGAACAGCCGGTCGTTGGTTCCCACGTATAGGTTCGCCAGAGCGGCGCAAGTGCACCGCCTCTAACGGTATCTGCGCGTGCAGGAGGAACACCGTGCGGCGGACTGCTAGGTTCGATCACACATTCGGCGGCGAGTGGAGGTGGCTATTCGCAACACATGCAAACCCTAGTGACAGTGCCGAAGCGATCAACCAAATGAGTTTGCCGCACCTCCACTTTATATAGGCGTCCATCGCGGGCTCAACACTTGGGCCTCGCACGGACCCTCAAGCCCAAAATCTGTTCGGCCGGGATCCGAGTCCGAGTAGGATCACATCTGACTCGTGGAGTCCGATCCGGCCTCACAGGTTCCTTCCCTTAAGCGCGCGACCCCTTAGATTCAAGTCGGCTTGGTCGCAGGTCGGATCACCTCCGACCTGCTTGGCTGGTAGCGGCCTCTAGCAAGGCGTGCCGACCACCAAACAGACAATGAAGCCGGTTGGCGAACCTGTACATCACACTTCCATTCCTTTTGCCACATGATATATGTTGTCAGGCTCAAGGCGAGTCTGTCATCCTTGTGCTAGCCCGACCTCTTTCTTGTTGCAGTGATGCCGACCACAAACCGGATTATCTCATAATCCTTGTGGCATGGCCATGCTTATCCTGGTCGGATCACACGAGGGGCCCAGAGTATATCTCTCTTGATCGGAGGGGCAAATCCCATCTTGCTCGACCATGTCTCGCAACATGGGTCTAGACAAGCCCGAAACCTACCTTTGTAACTACCCAGTCACGGATTAGCGTTTGGTCGGCCCAAAGCAGGTCTATCACCATCCCAAGTACATGTGCCAGCTCAGGTCTTAGGACATAGAACGTATGTTGTACTAGAGACTCACAGATGAGATATCGCTGCGTCTCATAGTTGGGTCTGTCCGACTCGGACCTTATCTCGACTCGGATCCAACTATGTCGAATCCGACCAGATCTTTCCAAGTCCATACTATCCGGTTAGCATCCAATGCTCCATGGATAGTGAGACCAAGCCATCGACTGTGTCATATGCTAGCCTAGTCGGCTGCGCGTCCACACAACCCTTTCGACTAGGGACCTTTTAGGACAGTCATCATACAATGCATAGTCCCACAAACAAGTCACATACTTGCTGATAAACATCATTGTAATGTCCAAGGACTATCTTTATTCACAAACACACAGGAAATATCATCATACATGATTTCCTCTAGAGCATATCTCCAACAGTCTCCCACTTGCACTAGAGTCAATCAAATAGACATCGAATGCCCATAGCTCCAACGTGCCCCTCATGCTTGGGTTGTGGAAGCGGCTTAGTCCACGGATCTGCAACATTTGCATCTGTGTGATATTTCCGATCTATCTGCCCATAACTCTACATCACCATTCTTTATGATCTTTCATATCAGGTGATATTTCCGATCTATGTGTCTGACCTTGTGGTGATTCCTCGGCTCCTTGGCTTGTGCGATGGCACCAGAATTATCACAATAAAGGTCCAACGGTTTTACCGAGGCTGGGAAAATACCAAGATCATCCAGAAAATGCCGGATCCAAACACCTTCCTTTGCAGTTTCACAAGCCGCAATGTATTGGACTTCTGTGGTAGAATCGGCCACCGTATTTTGCTTGGAACTCATCCAGCTCACTACCCCTCCATTCATGATGTACATGAATCTGGACTGTGATCGACAATCATCTCTGTCAGTTTGGAAACTAGCATCGGCGTAACCCCTTACGACGAGCTCTTCCTCACCTCCATAAACTAGAAACATATCTTTAGTCCTTTTCAGGTACTTCAAAATAGTCTTTGCCGCTGCCCAGTGACTCTCACCTGGGTTGGCTGGTATCTGCTTGTTAGGCATATTACAAAAGCAACATCAGGCCTTGTACATATCATGGCATACATGATGGATCCGATTGCCGAGGCATACGGAATCCTACTCATCCTGCTTCGCTCATCAGATGTCGAAGGACTCTGAGTCTCGCTTAGCCTTATACCATGTGAGAGTGGCAAGAACTCTTTCTTCGCCTCACTCATGTTGAACCGCTTCAACACTTTATCTATGTACGTGCTCTGGCTTAAGCTTAGCAGCCTCCTCGATCTATCTCTATAGATCTTAATGCCTAAAATATACACTGCCTCACCAAGGTCTTTCATCAAAAACTTTCCATTCAATGACTCCTTGACCGAGTTCAGCATCGAAACATCGTTCCCGATCAACAATATGTCATCCACATACAAGATCAAAAACACTATCAAGCTCCCACTTAACTTCTTGTATAAACAAGCGTCCTATTCGCTTTTGATGAAACCGAGACCAGTGATGACCTCATCAAAACGAATATTCCAGCTCCGAGATGCTTGCCTCAACCCATAAATGGATCTCTTGAGCTTGCATACCTTACTAGCGCTAGTTGGATCGACAAAACCCTCGGGCTGTATCATATACATGTCCTGGGTTAAATTTCTGTGAAGGAAAGCCGTCTTGACATCCATCTGCCATATCTCGTAATCGAAATATGCAGCTATAGCTAGTATGATCCTCACCGACTTCAGCATCGCTACCGGTGTGTAAGTCTCGTCGTAGTCAATTCCTTGAACTTCTCCATAACCCTTAGCGACAAGCGGAGCTTTGTGGATCTGAACATTTCCATCCACATCGGTTTTCTTCTTAAAGACCCATTTGCAACCAATGGCTGTTACGACAGGCGGCAGATCAACCAAGTCCCAGACTTGATTCTCATCCATGGACTTTAACTCGGATCTCATGGCCTCCAGCCATGCCTCGAAATCTGGGCTCACCATCGCTTCTGGGTATGTGGTTGGCTTATCGCTTTCGAGCAACAATACATCGCGCACTCTGCGCAATCTCTCCGACCTCCGTAGTTCCGGTGCCACTTCCACTACGGGTTCCCTGAGTGACACCGGTATGATCTCATGACCAGCCGAGCCGTCCCCGAGTGGTCCTCGAATTTCTTCGAGTCGGACCGTCCTCCCACTGGCCTCCCGACTGAGAAACTCTTTCTCAAGGAAAACTCCATTCCGAGCAACAAACACTTTGTTCTCTTCCCGGTTGTAGAAGCTATATCCCATGGTTTCCCTCGGATATCCCACGAATATGCATTTATCCGACTTAGGTGTAAGCTTGTCTGACATAAGTTGCTTGACAAATGCTTCACAACCCCAAATCTTTAGAAAAGACAAACTAGGACTCTTCCCGGTCCACATCTCATGTGGTGTCTTGTCTATGGATTTTGATGGTACCCTGTTAAGTGTGAAAGTTGCAATTTCTAGAGCGTATCCCTAGAATGACAAGGGTAAATCCGATTTTATCATCATAGACCGGACTATGTCCAACAAGGTCCTATTCCTCCGTTCCGACATGCCATTTCTCTGTGGCGTACCCAGAGGTGTGAGCTGAGGTACTATACCTCGGCTTTTCAGATGATCATCAAACTCCTGACTCATGTACTCACCTCCACGATCGGATCGTATAAGTTTTATAGTCTTGCCGAGCTGATTCTCAACCTCGTTATGAAACTCTTTGAACTTTTCAAAAGTTTCCGACTTGTGCCTCATCAAATAGATATATCCATATCTACTCAACTCATCGGTAAAAGTCACGAAGTACTGATAGTCGCCTCTGGCAGTTGTGCTCATTGGACCACACACATCACTATGTATAAGTTCCAACAGCTCAGATGCCCTCTCGCAACTCTTTGCAAAAGGACACTTAGTCATCTTGCCAAGCAAGTATGATTCACATGTGTTGAACGACCCAAAGTCGAACGAAGTTAGGAGCCCATCATCATGGAGCTTCTTCATGCATTTCAGACTAATGTGTCCAAGCCTGCAATGCCAGAAGTATGTCGGATTTATCTCATTAGGCTTATGCCTCTTGACATTCATGTTATAGACCGGTCCCTGTTCCAATTCAATATGAATAGCCCATCAACAATGGGTGCATAGCCGTGGAACATACCATTCAAATAAAACGAACAACCATTGTCCTTTAAATTCAATTCATAACCCTGACTCATCAAACATGAGGTAGAAATAATGTTTCGACTAAGTGCAGGAATGTAATAACAATTAATCAATTCCAAAATAAATCCAGAAGGAAGCTGGAGCTGCATCGTGCCGACCTCCAATGCAGCAACACTTGCTTTGTTGCCGACCCTTATGTCAATCTCCCCTTGTGCCACACACCTAGTTCTTACCAGCCCCTGCATCGAGTTGCAAATATCAACAACCAATCCAGTATCAAATACCCAAGAGCTACTAGGTATGTCAGCAAGGTAAATGTCTATAACATATGCAACAAGTGTACCTTTGCCTGAATCAGCATTCCCAGCCTTCTTGCCATGCTCTGCAAGCCACTTGCTATAGTTCCTCTTCAAGTGACCGGTCTCCTTGCAATGATAGCAAATGGTCTTCGAGTCCGGTCCAGACTTCGGCGCAGCGGCGGAGTTTACCGTCTCCGTGCCCTTTGCCTTAGTTTTTTTCTTGGACCAACTCTTCTTGAACTTAGCCGATTTCTGCACCATCAACACTTGATGCGTGCCTTTCTTAATATCCTGCTCTGCCACTTTGAGCATCCCATGCAATTCTGTGAGCTTCTTATCCATGGCATGCATATGATAGTTCAAGATGAACGTCCCATAGCTGGGCGGAAGAGAACCTAGAACTGCATCAGTAGCTAGCTCATCCAAGAGCGGGAAGCCCAACCGATCCAAAGCTTGCACATATACGATCATCTTGATCACATGTGGGCTCAGTGGATCACCTTCCTTCAGCTTGCAATCCATCAAGGATCGCCAGACATTGAACCTTTCAGTCCTAGCATGTGTCTGAAACATGCTCTTGACACTCTCGATCATATCGTAAGCCTCAACATTTTCGAAATGCTGTTGCAAATCGGGCTCCATACAAGCCAGCATTAGACAGCTGATCTCCGTTGATTCGTCAACGAGTTTCTGGTAGGCATTCTTAGTTGTGGCATTAGCATTATCGGCAGGTTCCTCTGGAAGTGGATCCTCTAGAACATGTTCCTTTTTATCATGCTTGAGAACAATTCTCAAATTTCCATACCATGTGGTAAAGTTCGTTCCATTCAGTTTATCCTTTTCTAGAGTTGATTTCAATGCAAAGTTGGGTTGAGCAGGTGGTGCCATTGATCTACAACAGAAAATATGCAATCACTAAGCAATGTGTTTATGTAGAGTAATTCAAGCCTAAACAGAAATACTCCCACTGAAGTCGGCATCCCTCCGCAAACTCTGAGTGATTCAGGATCCAACTAGCACATGCGGCTAGTGAGCTTTAGCATCACTGCTAGACAACATGCCTATCCGGTAAGCAACTCCTTGCTAATCGTATCTCCATACGACTCCTGTCGGTCGGGAGGTATCTCATACCCCGGCTCCCAACCTTCTTTGCCACAAGGCCAAAAACCGTTTTGATAGCCTTGTCAAGTTAACCTGATGCAGTGCATGTCCGTGTCCGACACGAACCCTTCAGTTCAAGGACACCTAGCAGCACCCCAATTTTATGAGCCCACTACTAGACGTACTTGACTTGCGAAGGTGCAACATCGGGGATGGCAATTCGCTTGATATTCATGAGGGATCTTTCTACCATTTTAACATGCATAGAAACAAAGAAGCATAACAGTCACAAATAAACACATATTGTGAAATAGTATGGCTCCTTCTTGGACGTTCTTCCAGGTCGGCTCCGACTCTGATGACCATCTAGGAACTCCATCTTCTTTGTCACGTCGGGACGCCAAGCCACCAACCTGATCTCTATAATCCAACTACTACAACTAGTAATGAATTTTACAGAGAATCACAAGTCGACACGTAGGTCGTTATACATTATAATGACAACACTTTGGCTCCTGCTGGCTGACAAACACGACACGCAGGCCATCTATAAAATACACACATGCATCACATACACATGAGCCATACTATTCACATCAAACCTACAAAACAAAGTTACGCATAGAATTGCATTCTACCGGTTTGAGTGATCGTGTACGAAATACAAGGCGCTACGCACACGGCGGTCCCGCACACGTTTTCAGAAATCACAAATCATATCTGAACTCTGATCACGCCGAATTTTCTGATCTGACCGATCTTATCGATCATCGCGAGTTTAATTCGGATTTACATTTCACTGTTAACCCCGATGGCGGATACCGACCGGTAGGGGTAGGTTGTGTCACGACCTCATCGACTCTGATCATCAGAAAACATAGCCACATCGATCCCCATGTGCAGTTCATCTCATCAACCATGCACACAACCGATCTAATCAACGACAACAGATCTCATCTGCCGCCTCCACATATCTAATATGCATATGATCTGAATCCAAATCCTATAGCAAAGGCTCTGATACCACTGTTGGGTTCTATGGTAGGGTGCATCAACTACAAATTAAAATTTTCCTACGCGCAGAACAACCAGGAACATGCTACGGGAGATGGATCACAGATCATTACCACTAGACGTGCAGTGTCGTGCAGCGGAAGAAGAGTTAGGGCAGCGCGTCCGCGTGGGTCATCCCCTCCTCGTCCGATCTCCCTCGAACAGCCGGTCGTTGGTCCCCACGTACAGGTTTGCCGGAGCGGCGCAAGTGCACCGCCTCTAACGGTATCCGCGCGTGCAGCAGGAACACCGTGTGGCGGACTGCTAGGTCCGATCACACAGTCGGCGGCGAGTGGAGGTGGCTATTCGCAACACATGCAAACCCTAGTGACAGCGCCAAAGCGATCAACCAAATGAGTTTGCTGCACCTCCACTTTATATAGGCGTCCGTCGCGGGCTCAACTCTTGGGCCTCGCATGGACCCTAAAGCCCAAAATCGGTTCGGCCGGGATCTGAGTCCGAGTAGGATCACATCTGACTCATGGAGTCCGATCCAGCCTCACAGGTTCCTTCCCTTAAGCGCGCGACCCCTTAGGTTCAAGTCGACTTGGTCGCAGGTCGGATCACCTGCGACCTGCTTGGCTGGTAGCGGCCTCTAGCAAGGCGTGCCGACCACCAAGCAGACAATGAAGCCAGTTGGTGAACCTGTACATCACACTTCCATTCCTTTTGCCACATGATATATGTTGTCGGGCTCAAGGCGAGTACGTCATCCTTGTGCTAGCCCGACCTCTTTCTCGTTGCAATGATGCCGACCACAAACCGGATTATCTCATAATCCTTTTGGCATGGCCATGCTTATCCTGGTTGGATCACACGAGGGGCCCAGAGTATATCTCTCCTGATTGGAGGGGCAAATCCCATCTTGCTCGACCATGTCTCACAACATGGGTCTGGACAAGCCCGAAACCTACCTTTGTAACTACCCAGTCACGGAGTAGCGTTTGGTCGGCCCAAAGTAGGTCTATCACCATCCCAAGTACATGTGCCAGCTCAGGTCTTAGGACATAGAACGTATGTTGTACTAGAGACTCACAGATGACATATCGCTGCGTCTCATAGTTGGGTCTGTCCGACTCAGATCTTATCTCGACTCGGATCCGACTATGTCGAATCCGACCAGATCCTTCCAAGTCCATATTATACGGTTAGCATCCAATGCTCCATGGCTAGTGAGACCAAGCCATCGACCGTGTCATATGCTAGTCTAGTCGGCTGCGCGTCCACACAGCCCTTTCGACTAGGGACCTTTTAGGACAGTCATCATACAATGCATAGTCCCACAAACAAGTCACATACTTGCTGATAAACATCATTGATAATCATACATAGGAAATATCATCATACATGATTGCATCTAGGGCATATCTCCAACAGCTCCCCTGCAAGCGGCATCAAGCAGCTCGGCGACCCGCTCCCGCAGGGCGTCGTGGCTACCTTCCGCCAGCCTGCACCGCAGCAGCTCCCGTGCTATGATGAGCACAGCTCGCGTCTTCACCTGCTCCCGATGGGTGTGCAGCGCCTTTGTCGTGGCATAGCTCGAAGACCGCGTGGTGGTGTGGTTGCAACATGGCATGAGAGCGAGCGGTGGTGGTCGGCGCCACCCACGGCCGATCGCGCTGGGAGGCGTGCGGGCTGCAAGGATCATAGAGTGGAGGTCTTCTTGGGCGGTGGGCGCTGCCCGGGCGGGCCGAGGGGCCTAGTGCTCGGAGTGGGCTCGAGGGGCATCGGCCATGAGAGCGGCGGTGTGGCAGCTAATTAACCGGAGGAAGAGAGGCTCCGACGCACCCCTACCTGGCGCGCCAAATGTCGGATTCCGGGCTCTGCAGACCCTAGATAGATTCAAACTCTAGGGTGTGTGCGAAGAACTCAACCTCCCCAGTCTGCCAACTTGTCAATCCCACGGCCTAGCTCGATGAACTGGAAGAGAATGGGACACAGCAGTTTACCCAGGTTCGGGCCACCTAGCGATGTAAAACCCAACTCCTACTTTGTGGCGGATTAGCCTCGAGGTGGGCTGAGGATGAACTAGTACAGTGGAAGAACAACCTCACGAGGTGTGTTCTTGTGCTCAAGTGAGCTGGTGGGTGTGTGGATGGAATGGATCCGGATCCGGTCTCCCCTTCCTACGGTGGTGGCTGGGCTCTATTTATAGTGGCCTTGGTCCTCTTCCCAAATGAAGGCGGGAAGGGATCCCACAATGGCCAAATTCGAAGGGAGACAACTAGTACATCTTACCCCGATGAAAGGTGGTCTTCGCCTGCAAAGCTTCTGGTCATGACACCGTGGTGGGCTCGGCGATGACATCTGTCCTGCCGCCCTGGCAGTCTTGGTCTTGTAGCATGGAAATGGAAAAATTTAGTTGATTCCTCGGGACCCCGCACCTACGCTTGCCTCCTTAGCACTGAGGAAACCTACTGCTGTGCGCCCGCTGGCACCCGCCTGGCCTTGGTCGTCATGGCTTGCGTCATTCGAACCTCACGAGGTGAGGGCTTGCATAGAAATCTCCGCTCCTCGGGAGCTGGCCTGAGGAGGCCGCTCCTTCTGGAGGTCTTGGCGTCGTCCGCCTCGCGAGGTTCTTGTGCTGCTGATGCTGAAGATGGGCCGTACTAGGCCGTCGATGGAGCCACGCCGCGGGCCGCAGGCAGGCATGTCTGGGTACCCCGGTTCCCAGAATGCTGACAGCAACCACGCAATGACAATATATATTTTAAAATGGTAGCATTGCTTCATATTACCGGAAGCATTACGATCAATAATGACATTAGTGAAATATGGTATTACTTTAATGGTGGCATTCCTTGTGTTTACCAGATACATTAGATTAACAACAACTAAGGAGTTGGTACAAAGGCATGGGACAGTGGGGACACCAGGACATTCACCAGCATAAAGAAGCAACTTATCATAATGGGAAAATAGCAGAAGAGTACCATTTGTAAAACAGTTTAATTGCATCATATTACTGGAGGCATTAGATTAACAATAACATTGGTTAGACATGTCCTTATTGTAACAATGGGATTGCTTCATTTTACAAGCGCCCTTACCTTAACAACTGCAAAAAGTTGGTATAAGGGCACGCGATAGTGGATGCATCAGCACCATGTACCTGCAGGGAGGCATAAAGTGGTGATGCCAACATCCAATAAAGATCTGGGCTGATCCTAAATTTTGTTCTCTTTACCCACCTTTTACTATGTGAGGGCAGCAAACCTAATCCTAGACATACTCTGTTAACTTGTCCCCTAGCCGCCACTTTCTTTCCTTTTTTAGCCAATAATAGATCTGTTCCTTATCCTGTTTGTACTGTGTTTTCCCTTTATTTCCCTCTTCAACCAAGAGACTAGTTGGGTATCCCCCCTATTATTTCATCTATGAATCAAGTCCTAGATTCATGCTATGACTTTCCCCCCTTTCTTCCCTGTTTGAACCAAGTCGTAGATTCGACTCCATGAAGTATCTTTACCACAAATAATACTAAAAATTTAGGTCGCTTCGGAAGAGATGATGGAAGTAGAAAAAGATCCACATGCAGCCACGTGGGGAGCTGGGGCAGTAGAGCAAGGCCATTTTTGAAGGAAGTTATAACCGAGGGTCGTCGGGGTGTGGCTAGGAGGGTGGCGGGATGTAACGCCCCGAGACCGACGCTCCAGATGCGTTCCATGTTTTGCGTGTCAGCTCTGTTATTTATTTTGTTGTTGCATTCTTCATCGCACCATTCGCATTGCATCGGCACTCTGTTGCCGTCATTGTTTTTCAAACTTGCATCCGCTCGTAGTTGCCGCGTCCCCCCTTGCGTTCATTGACCGTTCTGAGTCTAACCGGATTTTCGATTCTCTTTTGTCTGACCGTTTGACCTCTCTCGTCAACCACCGACCCCCTCCCGCGCGTCCGAAAGTTGTCCCGTACCCGACCCGGTTTGTTGTTACCGTTGGGTCCGGATCATCCCCTAACATCTACAAAACATCTCCGTTTTCTTATTTGGACTCCCTAGCTTATTTTTCCTGACCGTCCGATTTTGATCGTAGGACCGGATTAGCCCCTACCCTAATCCCCTAACTATATAAACAATCTAACCCTAGACCAACTCCCTCATTTTCCTCACCCCGCTGCCAAACCAGCTCCACCTCGGGATCCTCTGCGCAGCCACTTCTCTCCTCGTTTTCAGCCACCACCCGGTTCACCCCAGACTCCAGATCCATCCATCCGAACCATTGGATCAAAATCCAACGTCCAAGAGGTGCCCCTGTAGCTCCCGCAGCCACAGCTTCCACGATCCAATCTGGATTAGGAGAGGAGCACCCGTCCCGCTCCTCGTCGCCTCGTCGCCCCGTCGTCGCCTCCCTCTGCAGCACCAGGCCGCGACCATGCCTCCTCCTCGCCAAATCCCCGTCGCCCAAGTGCCGAGGAGAGGAGCTCCTCCAGCAGCCGTCTTCGCCCGCAGCCGTCGTCCTCCGTGCCCAGCAATTGCAGCCCCGCCGCCGGCTGACCGAACCAGCACCCCGCGCCAGGTTCGTCTTCTTGCTGCGCCGCCGCCCAGAGTTTTCTTCGCCGGAGGCATTCGCCTCGTCTGCGGCGCCCGAGCACCGCCTGGAGCCCGACCTTGTGCGCCACCTCCTCGCTCCCCTCGTCAGCCAGGAGCTCGAGCTCCTGCCTCGTTCCCCTCCGTCCTCGCCCGTCCTTCGCGCGCGGCAAGCCGCAACACCACCGGAGCCCCCTCCTCTAGTGAGCGCCACCGCCGAAGCTGCTTCGTCCCTTCGCCATCGAGCACCAGCAGGCCGCTGCACCTTTCCTTCGTCTCCTCCTTCCTCTGGCTCTCTCATCTCTCTTACCTGACTCCCCTCCCTCTTTGGTTGCCTAAAGACGAGTCCAGCCGCCCGAAGCTCCTCGACGCCGGCCGGTTCCGACACCCTGGAGACCCGCGCCCCGCCGGACCTCCTTCCGCCGTCGCTAAGTCCTGCCGCGGCCGTCACCCCGCTGCTGCGCCGCTGACCATCAGTGACGCCGCGCCCCTGCTTCCTCTGCACCGAAGGCGCGTCGTCCTCGCGTTGACTGACTCGACATCGACCGAGCGGCCTCCCCTGCTCGCGTGGGCTGCGCCCCTCTCCAAGGCCTCAAGGCCCGATGTGAGCAGCCCCAGCTCCAGCCGCGGCCTGCCAGCTCCTTCACCAAGCCGGCCCATCTTCTCCTCTGGGCCCAGTGTGAGCAGCGCACCAGTTCGAGCCCGATCTATTTTTTTCCTGCACTGGACGATTTATCTAATTTCCAGAGAAACTGCATGTTTACAGCAAAACCCTCCATGTTCATGCTTTAATAACTCCACAACCATGCATTGGATTAAAATGATTTTAACATGTAAAATGCTCAGAAATTTATGTAGTTTAATAATATGCCACTCTCATCCATGTTTAAAATGTTAAAAATGTTGTTTGTTTATTTTACTCAAATGCCATATTAAAATGATTTATTTCATAACTAAATAACCGTAGCTCGGATTTTAATAAACATTATATGTAAATGGGGTAGAAAAATGCATAGATTAACATGGTGCACTTCATTTTGCTGTTTAACAACATTAAAATTGTGTTTAGGGAAGAACAGTACCAAATTCAAAATATGCATATGAGGTTTTTCCAGAATTGTTGTTTGTTGTTCCGGCCTCATTTAAACTTGCCTAAATAGTTAGTTTACTTATGCTTCACCTCTTGCCATGTTAATCAACATTTAATATTGTTGTGTACTTAAACAAGAGCGAACTAAATAACTCAAACGTGGTGTTTCGTCAATATGCAACTCGTTGCATATTGAGCTCCATTTAATTTGTAGTATTGTTTGTGCACCTTGCCATGCCATGCCTCTTTAAACCGGACATGCATCATACTTGGTTGTGCATCATGCCATGTGTATGTGGTGGTTGTTTACTATGTTGTTTGTTTCTTTCCGGTTTGCTTCTCTCGTTAGCTTCGGTTTCGTTCCGGAGTTGTGAGGATTCATTCGACTATTTGTCTTCTTCATGGACTCGCTCTTCTTCCTAGCGGGATCTCAGGCAAGATGACAATACCCTCGAAATCACTTCTATCTTTGCTTGCTAGTTGTTTCGCTCTATTGCTATGCCGCGCTACCTACCACTTGCTATATCATGCCTCCCATATTGCCATGTCAAGCCTCTAACCCACCTTTTTCCTAGCAAACCGTTGTTTGGCTATGTTACCGCTTTTGCTCAGCCCCTCTTATAGCGTTGCAGGTGAAGATGAAGATTGCTCCATGTTGGATTATGTTTATGTTGGGATATCACAATATCTCTTATTTAATTAATGCATCTATATACTTGGTAAAGGGTGGAAGGCTCGGCCTTATGCCTGGTGTTTTGTTCCACTCTTGCCGCCCTAGTTTCCGTCATACCGGTGTTATGTTTCTTGATTTTGTGTTCCTTACGCGGTTGGGTGATTTATGGGACCCCCTTGACAGTTCGCTTTGAATAAAACTCCTCCAGCAAGGCCCAACCTTGGTTTTACCATTTGCCTACCTAAGCCTTTTTCCCTTGGGTTCTGCAGACTCAAGGGTCATCTTTATTTTAAACCCCCGGGCCAGTGTTCCTCTCAGTGCTGGTCCAAACTAGAGCCACTTGCAGCGCCACCTCGGGGAAACTCGAGGTCTGGTTTTAGTTGTACGTAGTGTTCATCCGGTGTGCCCTGAGAACGAGATATGTGCAGCTCCTATCAGGATTTGTCGGCACATTCGGGCGGCTTTGCTGGTCTTGTTTTACCATTGTCGAATTGTCTTGTAAACCGGGATTCCGAGACTGATCGGGTCTTCCCGGGAGAAGGTTTATCCTTCGTTGACCGTGAGAGCTTATAATGGGCTAAGTTGGGACACCCCTGCAGGGTATTTAACTTTCGAGAGCCGTGCCCGCGGTTATGTGGCAGAAGGGAATTTGTTAATATCCGGTTGTAGAGAACTCGACACTTGACCTTAATTAAAACGCATCAACCGCGTGTGTAGCCGTGATGGTCTCTTCTCGGCGGAGTCCGGGAAGTGAACACGGTTTCTGGGTTATGTTTGACGTAAGTAGGAGTTCAGGATCACTTCTTGATCATTGCTAGCTTCACGACCGTTCCGTTGCTTCTCTTCTCGCTCTTATTTGCGTATGTTAGCCACCATATATGCTTAGTGCTTGCTGCTGCTCCACCTCACTACCTTTTCCTACCCATAAGCTTAAATAGTCTTGATCTTGCGGGTGTGAGATTGCTGAGTCCTCGTGACTCACAGATACTTCCAAACAGTTGCAGGTGCCGATGATGCCAGTGCAGGTGACGCAGCCGAGCTCAAGTGGGAGCTCGATGAAGATCTTGTTCGTTGTGTTGTTTCTTTTCATGTTGATCAGTAGTGGAGCCCAGTTGGGACGATCAGGGATCTAGCAGTTGGGTTGTCTTCTTTTATTTTGGTTCCGTAGTCGGACCTATGTGTGTATCTTGAATGATGTATGATTTTATTATGTATTGTGTGAAGTGGCGATTGTAAGCCAATTATTTATCCCATTCTTGTTCATTACATGGGATTGTGTGAAGATGACCCTTCTTGCGAGTCGTGCCTCGACACGTGGGAGATATAGCCGCATCGTGGGTGTTACAAGTTGGTAATCAGAGCCATCCCCGACTTAGGAGCCCCCTGCTTGATCGAATCGCTGGCGTTGTTGAGTCTAGAACAAAATGTTTTGAGTTTTAGGATTATATATATCGGAGAGTAGGATTCTTTTTACTCCTCAGTCCCTTCGTCGCTCTGGTGAGGTCTCCTGACGTAGAAGTTTTGACTCTTCTCTCCTCAAATTTCACTAAAAAAATTTAGGATCACGCGGGTATCTTGGAATCGTTTCGATGGTTTTGTGACGAGAACATTGTTCTTGGTGCCTCCTGACATTTAGGGGTTGTGGCAGTGTCCCGGGGAGTTGAGCTCCGAGGTGTTGTCGTCACAATTTTATTGTTGCAGTTCTGGAATACCTGAGTTTCGCCGACATCAAAATCTCTTTTTATGCAGTTGTTGGTGCGATCACCTCGACGCCACCCAGTACTGGGGCAGGAGTTCGGGAGTATTTCCATAACTCGTATAACGGATGCTTTTCGAAGGTTGAGGTACATGATTTCCGAAGGTTTCTTGGTTATGTGTTGAAGGATGGATACAGCTGGATCTAGGTATTGTTAGTTTGGGTGAGATATATTGTGTCCCCTGTATCCCCAACACCTGATTGCATAACCAGAAAGTTTCGGGAGTTTATAAGTGGGAATTCAAGTAGCTCCTAGGATATCTTTCTGACAGATGAATGATATGAGATTGGGGTTCGACGTCTAGTGGTCCGCCTGTACACGGTTGGTTTTACAGTGGTCTCGTAGTGTCTTAAAGAGTCCTTGGCTATGCCGACTCGGGGATGCTTCGTATGTCATGTGCACAGCCTTGTACATGATGGTGTTGTACGATCGAGCCCGTGTGGGCCCCACCACGAAAACTTCGGACGAAATCTCTATCATATGTTTGTTCCGGCTTATTCTGCAAGCAAATCCTTTGTTTTATTTTAAGTTGTGGTATTCGAGTTGCTTCGAAGTCAAGTGTTGATTCCATACCTTATTTTTATGTGGATGCTAATCCTTCTTGATCATCAAGGTTGTATTTTCAATCCTTTCCAAACGGTGTGCTTCTCTTCAAGTAAATCCGATCATTTCAACATTCGCGAGATCAATTCTCAGTTCTTTGCAACGGTGTTTGCTTCATCCGTCCCAAGTTGTCTTTGTTTTCCTACCCTCCCACCCTTTTTCTTCAAGGACTCAGATTTCCTAATCAGGTATCCATCTTATAGATGGGAAGTCTCTCCATTCTTTTCCGTCAATGTTCTTAACCGGTGATTTCTCGTGAAGATGCTCACGAAACTTCAAGTTCATCATTCTTCATTCTTGTATTCTTCTCCGGTGGATTAAATTCAAGCTTTGTTGATCGTATTCTTTTCCTCGTTCCAAATGCTTTCTCATGCCGGTATATCTCTTAATCATTCCCCGCTTGCTATTCAATTGTTCCGGAGTGCTGAAGATATCTCTGAAGATTCATGTTTCCACTCCGCATCAATTCTAACTATTTCGAGGTTGCTACCTCATTCAAGCCATTCAATTCAAACGGTGCAATCTCCTTTTCAAGTAATAATTTCAACGGTGTTTCGTCTGAGTGGGCCCTAACCCACAGGTCTTTTTCCAGGATCTTACCTGACTCTTCTAATTCTTTCCGGAGTTATTCTCAAATTCTTTGCAAAGTTTGACGTAAGAATGATTTATCATCAGTCATATGTCTTGCTCCAAGATCTTTCAAATTCTTTCATCGTTGGTTCATCATTTTTATTATCCATTGTTCCGGAGTGCCTCAATAATTCATGGTGGTGTTTCTCATCGTCATTCTCAACATTTGAAGACCGAAGAAGGATTTCTCCTAAATCTTGGTCCGTTCTCTTGAAGATTCATGGTTCTTGATTGATGCCATCCTCTCATAATTGTTTTTTATTGTGAGAATTCTTTTCACCCATCCGGAGCATTTCAGGAGCCTTTTCAGTTTGATTCTCCGAAGGCCATCATTTCAGAAGATTTCTTCGTTCTAAGTTTTCAGCCTCATTCTCCAGATATTCTAAATGGATGTCTCTTCGTTCATCTCCATATTCTTCCGGTGCATCGTTCAAGTATCCTCTAGTCATCTCGTGATCTATTCATTCTCATGTATCAAATTCCCTCGAGTATTTTCGCGCGCTCTTTAATTCTTACGGTGATTCGTTCTCTTTTCTTCATCATTTTCAATTCTTACGGTGGTTCGTTCAAGATTCCTTTTCCTATGTCCTCATATTAATGTATTCGTTGTTTCAATCCTACCGGTGGTTCCATCAAGACCTTCTCAAGTTTGCGCTATATCTCTCTTAATCCTTTCTACGGGAATAAGTAGTATGCCAAATCCGTTGCTTGTCATCAATTTATATTGGTGAAGGATACGCATAACATAATTCTTGTTCTTGTTTCATCCAAGTGTTTAATTCTTTCAACCGGAGTTCGTTCATGATATCAAATTCTCGGTTCCAAGTTGTTCATCTTTTCTTTCCGGAGTTCCAAGTTGTATAGATTATATCATTTCAAAGCTTCATCTAATCATTGCAAGGCTTCTCCCGGAGTTCTTTTCAACTTTCCCTTTCGTTTGATCATTCTTTTATTACCGGAGTTCTTCATGGAGGCTCTACATGGTGCTTCGTCAAGGATTCGTTTCATTCTTCAATTGTTCTTCAAGAGTTCTCTCGAAGTTATGATCCGTCAAGCTATACTCTAAAATAAACATGGTGCTCAACACATGTGTTGTTTTGAGGAGTTCAAGCATTCTTCATCTTGCATTCCGAAGTGCAATTCTTTCTACCTCATTTTGAGATGGTGTTATGTCCTTCTTGACAATTTCCATTCAGTTTCCATGATTCACTTGTTGTTAAGAATGAGGTATTTTAAATCCATCAATCTCTTCGTTGGATTTATCTTGTGTCATGTTTCACCTAAAGCTTTCCCTAAGGATTTTGCTATTTATGGTGCTCATAAATGACCCAAGTTCTTCATTTATCCTCCCAGCGAAATAAGTTTCTCGTCTCCTTGTTCATATCAATCCAATCTATTGTTTTCCGTTAGTGGCAGAATTTCACCTCAAGTTTTTTGAGATGTTTTCCTTAAGCCCACAACAAGCTTGTTTTTTCGTTGTTGGTTTTCCAACAATTCCGTTCAATCCTACTTCGTAAGAATGCTCCTTTAAAATTCAATTATGGTAGGAGATGTTGGTTTCACTCTTTGTTCTATTCACTCCAACTATCTAACTATCATGCATTGTTTCCGGAGGCTTTGTGATGTTGCTCTCTTCGACCAATCATCTTGTTTTGTCAAGATCATGTAATTTTTCCTTTCTTATCCGTTTAGCCGGAGTGTCGTGTTTTCATTCGAGTTCTCTCATCTTATCAAGTTTTGCCTCCCTTCTCAACCGGAGTGCTGTCTGAAATATTTCTTACCCCTTGTGCCATTCTTTCATTAGTTCCGGAGAATATGTGTTGTTAATTTCATCGAGTATCCTCTCATCTTGTCGAGATCATGTTCAATTCCTTCCATTTTCAGTCGGAGTGCTGCCCAAATTATATCATTCTCATTCCTTCTTTATCTTGTTTTAACCGGAGTGTTGTGTCTATCATTCCTCTTCTAACCGGAGTCTCATCCAAGTGCTTTCATTTTGCCAAGTCCATATTGTACCCCTTCCATTTTCCAACCGGAGCGTTATCGTAATTGATCATTATCGTTCCTTGTACATCTCGTTTCAACCGGAGTGCTCGCATGTACTTCTTGTCCATTGTTCTCGTCATTCATAGCTTTGCAAACTCCAAGGTTCACATGGAGTTCCTTGTTTCTCTTTTCTACCGGTGTGCTTTCATATTCCTTTTGATCCGTTAAGCTCTTATTTCCATGTTTTTCAACCTACAAGGTTCTTGTGATGTTCCTTGTTCCTCTTGCTAAACGGAGTGTTTTAAATTTTGTCCACCTCCGTCGTGTCATTTCTTCAAGCTTTGGGACCTCTCAAGGTTCTTTGGTTTCACCCGTTTGTCGAAGAAGCAACTTCGTTTTACCTCTTCTATTCCTCTTCCATTTCTCTCCGGTGTCATCCTAGATCTCGGGACGAGATCCTCTTGTAGTGGTGGAGTGTTGTAACGCCCCGAGACCGACGCTCCAGATGCGTTCCATGTTTTGCGTGTCAGCTCTGTTATTTATTTTGTTGTTGCATTCTTCATCGCACCATTCGCATTGCATCGGCACTCTGTTGCCGTCATTGTTTTTCAAACTTGCATCCGCTCGTAGTTGCCGCGTCCCCCCTTGCGTTCGTTGACCGTTCTGAGTCTAACCGGATTTTCGATTCTCTCTTGTCTGAACGTTTGACCTCTCTCGTGAACCACTGACCCCCTCCCGCGCGTCCGAAAGTTGTCCCGTACCCGACCCGGTTTGTTGTTACCGTTGGGTCCGGATCATCCCCTAACATCTACAAAACATCTCCGTTTTCTTATTTGGACTCCCTAGCTTATTTTCCCGACCGTCCGATTTTGATCATAGGACCGGATTAGCCCCAACCCTAATCCCCTACCTATATAAACAATCTAACCCTAGACCAACTCCCTCATTTTCCTCACCCCGCTGCCAAACCAGCTCCACCTCGGGATCCTCCCTGCCGTCACCTGCGCAGCCACTTCTCTCCTCGTTTTCAGCCACCACCCGGTTCACCCCAGACTCCAGATCCATCCATCCGAACCGTTGGATCGAAACCCAACTTCCAATAGGTGCCCCTGTAGCTCCCGCAGCCACAGCTTCCTCGATCCAATCTGGATCAGGAGAGGAGCACCCGTCCCGCTCCTCGTCGCCCCGTCGTCGCGTCCCTCTGCAGCACCAGGCCGCGAATATGCCTCCTTCTCGCCGAATCCCCGTCGCCCAAGTGCCGAGGAGAGGAGCTCCTCCAGCAGCCGTCTTCACCCGCAGCCGTCGTCCTCCGTGCCCAGCAATTGCAGCCCCGCCGCCGGCTGACCGAACCAGCACCCCGCGCCAAGTTCATCTTCTTGCTGCGCCGCCGCCCGGAGTTTTCTTCGCCGGAGGCCTTCGCCTCGTCCGTGGCGCCCGAGCATCGCCTGGAGCCCGACCTCGTGCGCCACCTCCTCGCTCCCCTCGTCAGCCAGGAACTCGAGCTCCTGCCTCGTTCCCCTCCGTCCTCGCTCGTCCTTCGCGCGCGGCAAGCCGCAACACCACCGGAGCCCCCTCCGCCGGCGAGCGCCACCGCCGAAGCTGCTTCGTCCCTTCGCCATCGAGCACCAGCAGGCCGCTGCACCTTTCCTTCGTCTCCTCCTTCCTCTGGCTCTCTCATCTCTCTTACCCGACTCCCCTCCCTCTTTGGTTGCCTACAGACGAGTCCAGCCGCCCGGAGCTCCTCGACGCCGGCCGGATCCGACGCCCTGGAGACCCGCGCCCCGCCGGACCTCCTTCCGCCGTCGCCAAGTCCTGCCGCGGCCGTTACCCCGCTGCTGCGCCGCTGACCATCAGTGACGCCGCGCCCCTGCTTCCTCTACACCGAAGGCGCGTCGTCCTCGTGTTGACTGACTCAACATCGACCGAGCGGCCTCCCCTGCTCGCGTAGGCTGCGCCCCTCTCCAAGGCCTCAAGGCCCGATGTGAGCAGCCCCAGCTCCAGCCGCGGCCTGCCAGCTCCTTCACCAAGCCGGCCCATCTTCTCCTCTGGGCCCAATGTGAGCAGCGCACCAGTTCGAGCCCGATCTATTTTTTTCCTGCACTGGACGATTTATCTAATTTCCAGAGAAACTGCATGTTTACAGCAAAACCCTCCATGTTCATGCTTTAATAACTCCACAACCATGCATCGGATTAAAATGATTTTAACATGTAAAATGCTCAGAAATTTATGTAGTTTAATAATATGCCACTCTCATCCATGTTTAAAATGTTAAAAATGTTGTTTGTTTATTTTACTCAAATGCCATGTTAAAATGATTTATTTCATAACTAAATAACCGTAGCTCGGATTTTAATAAACTTTATATGTAAATGGGGTAGAAAAATGCATAGATTAACATGGTGCACTTCATTTTGCTGTTTAACAACATTAAAATTTTGTTTAGGGCAGAACAGTACCAAATTCAAAATATGCATATGAGGTTTTTCCAGAATTGTTGTTTGTTGTTCCGGCCTCATTTAAACTTGCCTAAATAGTTAGTTTACTTA
This sequence comes from Triticum aestivum, assembly GCF_018294505.1. Lineage (NCBI taxonomy): Eukaryota > Viridiplantae > Streptophyta > Magnoliopsida > Poales > Poaceae > Triticum > Triticum aestivum. The sequence goes on along the minus strand of NC_057802.1, from coordinate 269,076,796 downwards.
TGCTTCACCTCTTGCCATGTTAATCAACATTTAATATTGTTGTGTACTTAAACAAGAGCAAACTAAATAACTCGAACGTGGTGTTTCGTCAATATGCAACTCGTTGCATATTGAGCTCCATTTAATTTGTAGTATTGTTTGTGCACCTTGCCATGCCATGCCTCTTTAAACCGGACATGCATCATACTTGGTTGTGCATCATGCCATGTGTATGTGGTGGTTGTTTACTATGTTGTTTGTTTCTTTCTGGTTTGCTTCTCTCGTTAGCTTCGGTTTCGTTCTGGAGTTGTGAGGTTTCATTCGACTACATCCGTTTGTCTTCTTCATGGACTCGCTCTTCTTCCTAGCGGGATCTCAGGCAAGATGACCATACCCTCGAAATCACTTCTATCTTTGCTTGCTAGTTGTTTCGCTCTATTGCTATGCCGCGCTACCTACCACTTGCTATATCATGCCTCCCATATTGCCATGTCAAGCCTCTAACCCACCTTTTTCCTAGCAAACCATTGTTTGGCTATGTTACCGCTTTTGCTCAGCCCCTCTTATAGCGTTGCTAGTTGCAGGTGAAGATGAAGATTGCTCCATGTTGGATTATGTTTATGTTGGGATATCACAATGTCTCTTATTTAATTAATGCATCTATATACTTGGTAAAGGGTGGAAGGCTCGGCCTTATGCCTGGTGTTTTGTTCCACTCTTGCCGCCCTAGTTTCCGTCATACCGGTGTTATGTTCCTTGATTTTGCGTTCCTTACGCGGTTGGGTGATTTATGGGACCCCCTTGACAGTTCGCTTTGAATAAAACTCCTCCAGCAAGGCCCAACCTTGGTTTTACCATTTGCCTACCTAAGCCTTTTTCCCTTGGGTTCTGCAGACTCAAGGGTCGTCTTTATTTTAAACCCCCGGGCCAGTGTTCCTCTGAGTGCTGGTCCAAACTAGAGCCACTTGCAGCGCCACCTCGGGGAAACTCGAGGTCTGGTTTTAGTTGTACGTAGTGTTCATCCGGTGTGCCCTGAGAACGAGATATGTGCAGCTCCTATCAGCATTTGTCGGCACATTCGGGCGGCTTTGCTAGTCTTGTTTTACCATTGTCGAATTGTCTTGTAAACCGGGATTCCGAGACTGATCGGATCTTCCCGGGAGAAGGTTTATCCTTCGTTGACCGTGAGAGCTTATAATGGGCTAAGTTGGGACACCCCTGCAGGGTATTTAACTTTCGAGAGCCGTGCCCGCGGTTATGTGGCAGAAGGGAATTTGTTAATATCCGGTTGTAGAGAACTCGACACTTGACCTTAATTAAAACGCATCAACCGCGTGTGTAGCCGTGATGGTCTCTTCTCGGCGGAGTCCGGGAAGTGAACACGGTTTCTGGGTTATGTTTGACGTAAGTAGGAGTTCAGGATCACTTCTTGATCATTGCTAGCTTCACGACCGTTCCGTTGCTTCTCTTCTCGCTCTTATTTGCGTATGTTAGCCACCATGTATGCTTAGTGCTTGCTGCTGCTCCACCTCACTACCTTTTCCTACCCATAAGCTTAAATAGTCTTGATCTCGCGGGTGTGAGATTGGTGAGTCCTCGTGACTCACAGATACTTCCAAACAGTTGCAGGTGCCGATGATGCCAGTGCAGGTGACGCAACCGAGCTCAAGTGGGAGCTCGATGAAGATCTTGTTCGTTGTGTTGTTTCTTTTCATGTTGATCAGTAGTGGAGCCCAATTGGGACGATCAGGGATCTAGCTGTTGGGTTGTCTTCTTTTATTTTGGTTCCGTAGTCGGACCTATGTGTGTATCTTGAATGATGTATGATTTTATTATGTATTGTGTGAAGTGGCAATTGTAAGCCAATTCTTTATCCCATTCTTGTTCATTACATGGGATTGTGTGAAGATGACCCTTCTTGCGACAAAACCACAATGCAGTTATGCCTCTAAGTCGTGCCTCGACACGTGGGAGATATAGCCGCATCGTGGGTGTTACACGGGAGGGCGGATCTGGCCACAATATGGCAAGGAGGAAGATGGGGTCGGAGGACCTCCCGAGTCGGCACTGTGTCGGAGAGAACGGCATGGGCAGCTGATCGGGATGTGCCGACAGTTGTGGGTTTCCTCCCTCGCTGCCGATGACCGCGTGAAGGATTCACCTTCTCCCGTACACCCCAGCCGATGGGATCCGGCTAGATCTTTGACCAGCAGTGGGCAGAGAGAGGATATGGCCACCGCTGTCTTGTTTAGATGTGGAGAGGGTAAGAGAGTGAAGATCAAGGTTGGAAAAAGCAATAGGCACAAGCAAGGCGGTTGGCCTTCGCCTAGTGCTTAGGCGGTGCTTAAGCGCCCTAGGCATGGCCTAGGCGGTAATATTGTTTTACTATCAGGGCATATTTGTGGGTATTATATGCACGTTGATATTAATTTAGGGCATATAAATAAGTTAACTGTGAACTACTACCATTGGAATATGGTCCATTTGGCATATCAGTGCAATATGGCATCATTCCTCACTTCGGGAGACAATTCTTTGCTTGCGCTGCCTAGACTTACATTTATGCCCTAGGCAAGGCGTTTGGCCATCGCCTAGCGCCTAGGCGTGCCTAAGCGCCTCCTAGGCACTACCTTTTCCAACAGAGGTGAAGATAGCAACCCTAGTAAAACAAGTGCTCAGGCTCCTACCTATATATATATAGTGGAGTGAATTTTCTTTTTCTCTCAACAACAGTCGTTTCAATTTGTGGACGTGACATTAAATAAAAGAAGCTCTCTATTTAACGTGACTAACTGCACGCCGCACTTTGTACCATACTTTATAGGTTTCATAACTAACCTATACGTATAAACATATGCTCGGTTTACATTCCCAATCTCTAGCTAGAGCTTGAACTGTATTTGTTTACATGTACCACCTTTTATTTCGTGTTTTTGCTCCATGGCGCAATTCATCGATACAAAACGAGAAAAGTACTCCCTTCGTCCCAAAATAACCGTCTGAACTTTGTACTAAGCTTGAGACACTTATTTTGGGATGGAGGGAGTATAAAATAAACCTTAAACTTGTACTCCAGGTCTGAATTGAACCCTAACTTCAAATCCCTGAAATTGGCACGCCATCCTTACTTATCCTGGTCGATCCTGGCCATTTTTAGCTGAAGGCTCATTTGGTTTTCTGGGATTGGTTACGTGGCAAGGGGAAATCCAGTGTGCTGGTTGTACTCGCCATTGCCTTGTCAGTGATGAACTCTGGCAGTGAGCTGAGCTCGATCTTGCAGGCCTGCGTGTAGATGGTCATGACAGACGACATCCGGTTCTTATCGGTGCTCGACACTCTTGTACTGTTGTTGGTCAGCACCATTGCACAAGTTGCCGAATGCCGAGGTAGACGATGAGTGCATGGAACGGGGTGGACGGGCACTCGGGCGTTGGCCTGGAGCACCAGCAGCCCCGTGCGTCCTGCTAGAACACGGTGATCACGCTCCCGTCATAGTGCATGTTGAGCTCCACCTCAACCAAGTATGAATTCAAGGTTTTATTTAGACTTTTTCCATACAAAATTGTACGAGTGTTTAAAATTGAGGGCGGGGCTTTTCCCAGGCGGTACGCGCGGCAGTTTTGCCTAGCCGGTTTGACAGAGAGGCGAGGAGGGTGAGGGAGTAGTGGATTCAACTTACTGCTGGAAAGGTAGGGCTGTGTGATTTGATGGATCATTACTGCGGAAAGGTGGGGTCTTGTGATTTGACTACTCATTATAGTCATTATTACTGCAGCGCTACGACCGGGGTGAGGCTCCCCTTCCGTTCCCCACTCTAATCTGGTGCATGACACGTCGACCCGGATGTTGGCTCTCCCACATGTCAGCGACGTAAGAAGGAGCAAAGAATCACGCGGTATATATATATAGTGTTACTATTCATCACCCAGGGTGCAGAATAAGTTATTCCTCACCCGAGATATTTTTACGATCATTTCATAAATATAATTTACATCTGAAATACAAATAGTTACATTCGTATTGATTTACTGCATAAAATTTGGCATAACAAAAAAAATATAGGTCAAAAATTGTATTTTATGTACATTTTACACTATGTTTTTACATTTGTAATTTGCGTAACATAAAATATTTTTTACGACGATTATAGGTTTTCTTACGTTCTCTTTCTATGTCTAAAATAAGATAAAATTTATGAAACATAAAATTACGGTGCATAGATGTTAAAATAGAGGTGGGTGAAGAATAACTATGTTGGAGGAGTGGGAGACACGGCAGCCCCGTGAACCAGCATGCGATATGGCCAGTGAACCCGCCGACATGGTTTGATGGCCCGCTCCCGCATCATTGTCCGCGGACTTGTCCATACCAGTTGGCGCTCAGCATTGGAGATGCTTCGAGTCGTTCATGCACTTCGTTCTGGATGCTCTATTTCCCACATGTCGGCGAAAGGAAGCACATAGAAATAGCTGAGGAGTACATATAGGAGAAAAAATGTGTGAAAATTATGTACTATGAAGCATAGTGCGGTTCGAACAAGAGACCTAAAGTGATGACAGGTATAGGTCACACACACCCAACTAGTGGTAGTAGAGTAGTAGACGTACGAGTACTCATAACTCCTATTCTATCAACACGAATCCCATCTGACAACGGTGTCCGTGCTACAGCCAGCTCTTCTCCCTCCTCATTTCTCTCTTCTAATTCTAACTCAACCGACGCGTGGTGGGTGGGGTGGGGATTTGCTGATAGTCGGTTTGGTCAACTGCGGCCCCACCTGACAGTGAAAATGCTAAGATAATAAGCATTCCCTAGCTTGAGCGGCATGCCAGACCGACCATGGAGTACTCCTGACCATGTGGGGGTGCGACGCAAACGCGGCAGTCTTTACCTTTTTAACTTGCAAATAGAAAATGCCAAGCCAATGCGCGCTCAGCGGAGGGCCAGAACGACAGTGTGGGGTGCGACGCGAATGGGACAGGCGTGCTATACTTGTTCCAATTCTCGTTTTGAACTCGTGACATGTACCTAACACTTAGTTTTGAATTGATAAGTTTGGTTGTCGCCAATATATATACTATAGTTTGGTAGGTTGGGTGTCGTACGTAATTCTTAAGTCAAAATTTGGGACTAAGACATTGATACTACATATAATTAATGCCAAAGAAGAGCAAGGGATCACACATGTCATTTACGACGCGAATAATAATGCCATACACTAACACATTAAGGCCACAAGCGATGTAGTGTTGGTTACAGGAGGCAAGAAGAAAGATGTGTCCATTGATGACCTCCTCCTCCTCGACTCTGGGTGCCGGCCCACCGAATGACGGTTGAGGAGTAGCGACTTTTGTGGCGAGGTCAACGTTCTTCTGAAAAATGGCGTCCAAAGATTCCAGCCGGTCGAAGAAGGCCAACGTCTTTGGGTCGTCCCTGGCCCTGTAGTGGCCTATGTAGATGGTTTCCTCATAGATGTGGATGTGTAGGTTGATGGTTTCTTGCGTGGCGAGGCGCTACGCGACGAGCGCGGCCTCGAGGTGGACATTCCTCACGATGTCCAACAGCTGCAAGGCCACTAGTGCTTGAAAGAGGTCATCACCATGGAGGCCGATGAGGGTGGAAAGCAACGAGGAGCCTAGGTGCGCGGGTTAGAGGAGTATAACAAGGTCGTCTGTGCGCTTCTTGACAGCGGTGAACTTGCGGATGGAGCGGACTATCATCTCGTCAATGCGAGAGGCGAAACCAGCGTCGACGAGGGCTATGATGCCGGCGGTCACCAGCATCGTCCAGAAACATTTCCTGGTGCGGGGCCATAGGCCAGCGTCTTGGATGATCTGGCACAGCCGACTGCCGCTCGCGTTCATTGGCTCCATGGGTGCTTGTGGTTTCTGGTCACTTGGTCTTGGTCTTGGATTGGAGTGAGCAGTGGTTTGTACGATTTGGTAGATGGATTGGAGTGGTGGGGCGGCTTCATATAAGAGTGCAAACTGCGTTGCACTCACATCATGCCGGCTCCATTCTGCTTCTCCAATTAATTCCCTCTGCATGCTAATTGAGGATGCATCATTGACCATTCAACGTTTCGAGAACCACTACCCTCTCCCTTGTTGGCATTCAAGCCGTATCAATGTAAATGCATGTCAAAAAGAGACTAGTCATTGCTACATTGTGCACTGCGGCCAAGGCGGAGGGGAAAATGAGAGAACTTAATATTTACTACCATTGTATGCAATGAACTGACCGCTGCATGCCGTGCTAGGTAGTCTCAACGCATTAAATACACACACGACCCATGTCTCTTATTGGTTGATTCCTTTATTCATGTCAAGAAACAAGAAACAAGGTCGAGTTAATCCATCGCACCTAAGTGTTTTGGGATTGTTTGTTTTTATAAGCGATCGCCACAATAATTGTAAGATCTGCATCCAACGGTGGCACCTATTGGACGCAAACAATAATAGAAAAGAAATGCCACAAAACTTCCACACCACACCCCTTCCCTACACATAAGACTACCATGCGAGCGTTCCCAACTCCCATGTTCAGGTTCCGCTTGGCTCTTCGCCTCTTCGAGAAGTCAAACAAGGATGTTACTACTACAATACCAAATCAAATGTTGCATGTACACCGTGTGGGCGAGGGAGAGCTTATTGTAAGCAAAAGCTTCCCCTCGTCCTGCGAGCCACCGTGCGCATGGGCAATGTCGGGGGTTGGGTGCGACATATGCCAATGGATGGCTTATCATGGTGGGAGCGAGTAGAACGTCACCGGTTCCTGGAAGCGGGATGAGGCGTACACACGAACGCCGGCGCACTTTTACCCAGGTTCGGGGCTCTCCTAGGAGATAACACCCCTAGTCCTGCTCTGCGGGGTCTCCGCATGATCACTAAGGCACTAGTGAGTACAATGGTGCTCCTTGAGATGTATGCTAGAGGTAGAAGATGGCAAGGCTTGCTCTTCTCTCCCCCTAGGTGTGAGTCTAATTCTAATAGGTTCGAACCCTTTGCATGGGTGCCCTGGGGGGTTTATATAGGCCTACCTCCCAGGGGTACAATGGTAATCCGGCAGCGTGTAGGACCCGGCTGTCAGCCTCTCTGGTCGCCGGCTTCTCAGCCGACTGCTGGGGCCCGCCGCCTGGTGGGCCCCGGCAACTGGTCTGGTACGGTACCGACAGGCCGCCCCCGCCGCTTGCGGGTCTTGCCGGCTACTGATTACTGTAGCCATGATGCTAATGAAGCTTGCTTGGTCAGGGGAGCGTGGCTACAGTCCCGCCGCCTAGTGGGAGATCACTGTAGCCACTCCGCATCTTATCTGGTTAATGGTGCATGGGGCTTGGGGAAGGAGCAGGCCGGCTGCTGGGAGCTGGCCTCCCCCGGGTCCGACTGGTAAGGCTCCCGTCGTCTTCTGGGCTCTCGCTGACCGGTAGGGTCCGCCATCTTCGGGTCGTACCGACAAGCGGTCATGGGAACAGGGCCTTGCCTGACAGGAATGATGTCAGGGGCGGAGTGGCAATAGTGCCGCGCCGGGCGGAGATCTCCGCCTGCACGGAGCACTATTGCCACGCCCGGCCCTGGATACGGGGGTGATGGGCTATATTGCAGCCTCACCCTGTCTTGTCATCTTAATGGGGACGCAGACTTTGAGGGCGCCATGGGCCGACTGCTAGGAGTCGGCCTCTCTGGAGGCCGCCTGGTAGGAGTCGGCCTGTCTTGGAGCCACCTTCCTGAGCATGGCCGTCTTCCGGCAGTCGGCCGTTTGGCCAGCCGCCGGCCAGAAGGCAGCGCTCTATCTTGACGTCTTGAGGGGCGCAGCCGGCCCCGATGTCTTGAAAGGTTCTGGGGCTCGGGTTAGGCTACCCGTAGCCCATTACTCTGACAGTTTCCTCCTCCGAGTGCTATGGGTGGAAGCTTCATCCGACTCCTGGCAAGCCGCCTGAGGGAATCGGCCACGTCCAGTCGGATTTATCTGGAATTTCGAATGGAACGGCGGGAACTAGGTGGCGTGCTAGCTAAGCTTCTAGGCCCGCCGCCTGGCGTGGGAGTGCCACGTGGAGCCAGCCGGCCGGGCCAGCTTGCCAGCCCACGCGCGTGATGGGACGCGACTGCGGGCTGGGCCCGCCACAACCGGGCCTCGGCACACGAGCGGATCCGCTGCGGCCGAGGCAGGCGGTTGAGTTTCCCCACGGAGTTACTACGCGCAGTAACTCGCGCGGTAAAGGTGGGAGCGTGGGGTCGTGGGCACAGTTAATCCCATGATCCCACGCCCGCCCCCTCGGCTTCATAGCCCGCAGGCTATAAGTAGGGGAGGAGAGGGAGTGGCAGAGCACGCGCGCCCCTCCACCCCGCTCTCGCCTCCTTCTTCTTCCTCTCGCCGCAGCGCCCCCGGGCCACGCCGGAGCGCTGCCGTAGCTTGTCTCCGTCGAGCTCGTCCGCCCCGAGCCCTCTTTTCCCCGCCCATTCTTGGCTCCCTCGTCGCGCCCTTTCTTCGTCGAGCCCTCCATGGCGCACGAGCGAGGAGGAGACTGGGACGGGGCCAACGTCAACGAGGACCACATCACCTTCCTCCGCGAGACGCGGCGTCTTCCCGGCGCGGGCTACGTGAAGGCGCACGTGCCGCCGGAGGGGGAGATCTCGCCGACGTCGGGGGAGGGCGAGCGGGTCGTCTTCCGCTCGCACTTCATCCACGGCTTCGGCCTGCCGGCGAGCGGCTTCCTTCGTTCGTTTCTCGAATTCTATCACCTCCAACCTCATCACCTCACGCCCAACATCGTGATGCTCCTAGCCGCCTTCGTCACGTTTTGCAAAGGCTATCTCGGCATCCTCCCCACCATCAAGCTGTGGGGAGCATTCTTCTACACGAAGCTGGGCACCTCCGTTCGGGAGGTGGCTGCCCAGTGCGGTGCCTTCATCGCGGTTCCCCGGCCGTCACCGAAGAACGCCTTCCCCACCATCAAGCTGCCACAGTCGGTCAAGATGTGGCAGCAATCTTACTTCTACGTGGAGAACGTGGACCTGGCCGTCGACTTCATCAACCTGCCGGCTTATGTAGCCAGTCCGCCAGCTGAGCCTTGGGCCAGCTAGGGCTACAAGCCGAAGCCGGTATCGGCAGACGGCGCCGCCGCCATCCAACGACTCCGGGAGCTGACCAACACCGAGGGCCTCAGGGCGACCGACTTGTTGGTTGCCTTCGTCGCGCGCCGGGTTCTCCCGCTCCAAGGTCGGCCACACCTGATCAGTCGGATGGGCGGGCATCGCAACCCGTGCTGGCTGAGCACCAAGGAGATGTCGGCTGCCGAGGTCGCAAACTTGGTGAACAAGATCTCCGGCTTCAAGCTGCAGGGGTCCTGGAGGTTCGGCAAGCGGCCATATTCCCGCGCCGACCCGCCGATGTTTCCAATTCTTTCTTTTTGGACACTCGTCCTAGTCTTGATCTTGGTCTTGATCAGCCGGCCTCTCGCCACTTGAAACAGATCTATATGTCGGACGCGACGGCCGCCATCGTAGGGGCGGGTGGCGACTACCAGCCGGACCGGGCGATGAGCGATGTGGACGACCCCGACTTGGGGGCGGCCTCCTTGGAGGACACCGCGACGGGCGGCATCTACGAAGCAGGCGGCTCCGAAGCAGGCGGCATCGAGACCTGGCCCGATGATGAGGAGGAGGAAGAAGAGCCGCGCCCTGCGCGAGGAGCCTACAGGGCGAACGCGGGCCCCTCCGTCGAGCCGACTGCCCGAGGCGGCACGCGTAAGCGTAAGCAAGCCGCCGTCATGTTCGGCAGCGCGCCGAAGAAGGCCAAGAATCCGACCGCCGCGACCAGGCGGAAGGAGGCCGCAGCGAAGGTGGCCAAGTACCAGAAGCTCCCAAAGGCGCCTCCTATGGTGTCGGCGTAAGTATCTTTCCCTTGTGCTCTTCTTTCTCGTTGATTCTTTCTGAACTTCCTTTGCTTCATTTTCTTGACTTTAGGGCTCCGCTCTCTCTCGAGAAGTCGGCCGCCGCCTCCATCGTTGGGTCGGTGGAGACCTCTTCCACCACCCGGCGAATCGATCCAGCCGCCGACCTCCGGGAGGCGACGGAGCGAAACGCGTGGGAGGCGCGCGAGGAGCAGGAGGCCGCCCGCCTGGAGAAGGCGGAGGCCGCCGCTTTGAAGAAGCTGGCCGAGGCCGAGGCTGCCGCGGCAGCGAAGAAACAGGCCGAAGAGGCCACGCACCACCAGTCGACGATATTCGTCACCCCCATGAACTCCGCGCCGCCACCACCAGAATTCGTGGCGCCGACTGGGGGAGCCGGCGACGAGCACCCGATCATGGAGAGGGACGACGGCGATGTCATCATGCCGGACGTGATCGTGCCCCGGCCGCCGCCTTCTGAGGAGGCGCAAGACAAGCAGCCAGCTGATCCACTGGCGCCATCAGCCGGAGACAAGATGGCGACGGACCCAACTCCTGAGGTCCGCACCCCGACGCGCCGCTGGCTTGCAAAGGCGGCTTCGACGCCACGCCCACAGGAGACTGCCGCCGCGAGCTCTTCAATCCTGGACGCCGAGGCGACCAGCGCCGCGCCCACTGGGTGGGTGCGGGGAGGCGGGACGGGCCCTTTGAACACGGCGATCCTAGACGTCCAAGCCAAGCTTCATGCCGAGGCCGACGCTCTTAAGCGTTGCAACAATGCGTTCCTGGAGTCGCGAGCAGCTGTCCGGGTATACTTCTTGCTTCTTTGATTTTTATACTTCTCCATGGGGGCGCGCCAGCGCACCCACTGGGTGTAGTCCCCGAGTTTCGGGCCGGCTGCTGAGCAGGCGGCTCGGAACTTCAATTGGCAAGCTCCGAGTACTAACATTATCTGATATCTTCATTGCAGGATTATCACAACCTCCGTGCGACCGTCTTCAACTCCAAGGTCGAGGAGCTAACTCAACGGACCGCCGACTTGTCAAAAAACTGGAGTAAGTCTTTGTTTCTTTCTCTGCGGGGGCGCGCTGGCGCACCCGCGGGCTGTAGTCCCCGAGATTCAGGCCGACTGCTGAGCAGTCGGGCCAGATCTTCCCGGCAACTATATCTCTCTTTGTTGATTGTTGATGTCCTTCTCTTTTTCTACTTTTGCAGAGGCCAACACCGCCCTGCAGCAGCAGCTGGGCGAAGCCAACACCGCACTGCGTGCCAAGGAGATGGACTGCAGCAAGCTGACCGAAGAGCGTGACCGGCTGGTCACGCAACTAGCGGAGCAGGCGGAGCTTCTCAAGAAGACCCAGAAGGAGGCGGAGGACAAGGAGGCCAGTCTCCTAGCTGAGTTCGAGACCGAACGCTCCGCCTGGACCGACAAGGAGGCAATGCTGACCGCCGGCTTTGGCGAGATTGAAGACATGGTTGACGGTGAGCTTCCCTCTTTACTCTTCTTCGAGCCACCGACTTCTGATCAGGTCGGCTTCTTGTTCCAAACTTTGGCTTTTTTCTTCTGTCTGAGCAGACTTCTTCCCCGGTGACTCCGTCGCTGCCAATCGGGCCATCGAGGCCGATCGCGAAGGGCGGAGGGTGGAAGGTGCGGAGATTGCTGCCGATGCCCCCTGAACCCTCAGCGAGCAGCTTCTCAGCATCCAGGCCCTCTCCAGCCGGCTCATCGGATGCTGCGCCATCTTCAGCGTGTCGGCGCCCAGGCAATCGCCGCCCTGTGGCCGGACATGCCGGCACCGCGCACTCCCAGACGGACTGCCGACTGGCTGGAGGTGGCGGCCGGCCGTCTTGAGGCCTGGAAGGGCTCCTCGACCCGGGATGGAGCACGCCGGGCCTTGGAGTTCGTCATGGCGTGGTACCCTGGGCTGAATCTAGCCCAGTTGACCACATTTCGACAGGAGGCCCAGGAGGAGCTGGTGGCGGTGGAGGATGATCCTGTCAAGCGGGCGGCGGCAATCGCCGAGTACACCAACACCAGCATCTTCATCCCGGAGCGGGCCAAGAACGGCGCCGAGGCGCCACAAGAGTGGTTCGGGCTGAACCTGGAGGACGGCGAGGACTCGGCCGAGGTGATCGACTCGAGCGGCGAGGAAGAAGACGAGGAGGAGGAAGAAGGTGAAGAGGAGGCGCCAGAGGTCGGAGCGGACGGCCAGCCTCAACTTGACCGCGCCTCCAGCAACAAGCCACGCCCGAGCGAGCCGGCTGCTACTGAAGGTGACCAAGTGGAGACTGACCAGCCGGCCGCTCCACCAACCGGCACCACCGACTCCACCGTTCCACTGAACCCGTCTGCTGATCCCTAGGCTGCCAATTTATCTTTGTTTTTTCCTGCTTACCAGTCTCGACAAACTTTGTTAACTTCGCACAATTCCACCCGCGGGGTGTATTTCAAACTTCTGTTGAATGCTGGCCAAGGGCCTTTTGATGTGTAAATATATTTGCCGAGTTCTATCTTTCCTTGCTTTCTGCTCTTTTGGCTTTTTTCCTTTGCCGCCTTCCCTTGGTTGCCGTCTTGCCAGCCGAACAGACGCTCTGCGGACTGTGGCTGGGTCAAGTATTTAGCCACTTTCGGGGAGGCAAGTACTTAGCCGGTTAGAGTTTTCTAGCAAGTTAAGTAGAAGCCGGCCGGCCGGCTGCTCAGCAGCCGATCGGCGACGCGGGAAACCGGCTTGAACTATGTGCATGCTTTGGATCCTTAGCCATTTTTCATGCGGACACTCTTTCTGCCTTGGCTCCTATCCGTCGGACAGCTGCTCTGCGAGCTGCGGCTTCTGACAGGAGAGGGCTTAAGTGCCAACGCATTACTTGTCCGGCTGCAGGAAGCATTACATAGCACAAGGCGGCAAGTCCCTGGGTCGACTGGTCGAACCCGGTGCCAGACGGACTAAATGAAATATCACAATGACAGGCATAATTCTTATCATATAGATAAAAGAGGGCAGTCCCCGAGCTCTTCTTGGGGGACCCGGAGTCTTCGTACTTAATATAAAAGTTGGCGTGGTACATACTGCATCAACTGTAAAACCTTCGAAGGAGGTTTGCATTCCATGGTCGCTCCGTCTCCTTGCCGGAGTCATCTCTTTTGCGTGCTCGAGGCTTCTGAGCGTCGATGAGGTAGTAGGAGTCGTTGCCCAACACCTTGCTGATGATGAAGGGGCCTTCCCAAGGTGCCGAGAGCTTGTGCTGTCCGGTTGTTCGCTGGATCAGTCGAAGCACAAGGTCTCCCTCTTGGAAGGATCTTGGCTTGACCTTCCGGTTGTAGTATCGGTGCAGGCTCTACTGGTAGATGGTGGACCGGCTGAGTGCCAACAGCCGGCCCTCTTCCAGTAGATCGACGCCGTCTTGTCGTGCTTCTTCTGCCTCCTCTTCGGTGTACATGGTGACTCGGGGGAGTCGAATTCTATATCCGTCGGGATGACGGCTTCGGCACCGTAGACGAGGAAGAAAGGTGTGAAGCCGGTTGACTTGTTCGGAGTTGTGCGCAGGCTTCAAAGGACGGCCGACAGCTCATCGAGCCAACAGCCGGCCGAACGCTCCAGAGGCTCGACCAGTCGAGGCTTGATGCCGGACAAAATGAGGCCATTTGCCCGCTCCACTTGGCCGTTTGACTGCGGATGGGCAACGGATGCTAAGTCCAGTCGGATGCCCTGCGTCGCGCAGAAACGGGCCAAGGCTCCTTTGGCAAATTTGTGCCATTGTCGGTGATGATGTTGTGTGATATGCCATACCGGATGGTGATGTCAAAGATGAAAGTCACAGTAGTCGGACCATTCAATTTCTTAATTGGCTTTGCTTCTATCTACTTGGTGAACTTGTCCATCGCGGCAAGCAGATGAGGCATGTCGCCACGCACCGTCTTGAATGGTCCCACCATGTCTAGGCCCCAGACGGCAAAGGGCCAGACAATGGGGATAGTCTTGAGTGCAGAAGCCGGCTAATGTGGTTTGGAGCGGAACTTCTGGCACCCTTTGCATTTCTGGACCAATTCTTTGGCGTCTTCTAGAGCAGTCGGCCAAAAAAAACCGTGGCGGAAAGCTTTGGCCACAAGTGCTCTTGAAGCCGCGTGGTGACCACACTCGCCTTGATGGATATCTTTGAGGATTGCTTGGCCTTGCTCCGGCTCTACGCAGCGCTGGTAAACACTAGTGACACTGCGCCTCACAAGTTCTCTGTTGACTATGGTGTATGCTGCTGCCCGGTGTTGCACTTGCCGGGTCGAGATCTCATCAGTTGGCAGCTCTTTGTTTACCAGAAAGTTGAGGATGGGCTGGGCCCATGAAGGTGCTGCAATTTCTTCGACTGCTAGGACTGCTACTTGCATGAGGGCGGTTGGGCCGGGAGGCGGTGGGTTGGAGTCGGCTGCCGCTTGCTGAGTCGATGAAGTCCCCGGGCCGACTTCTGCATTCCCCGGGCCGGGTGCGGCTGCTGCAGTCCCCGGGTCGCCTGCCGAATTCCCCGTGCCGGCTGCTGGGGTCCTCAAGTCGGATCCGACTGCTTCAGGAGGAGCCAGCACAAAGATGGAATCCGACTCTGGCGATGGCTTGACGGACGGCTTAAGGAGGCGTTGTAGGGCGACGCCCGCTGGTATTGCTTGCCGGGTGGAGCCGATCCGTGCCAAGGCATCAGCTTGCTCATTATCATTTCTTGGCACATGGAGAAACTCGCACCCTTCAAAGTATCCACTGAGTTGTTGTACGAGGAAGCGGTAGCTCGCCATGTTTGCATCCTTGGCGTCCTAATCACCTGACGACTGCTGGACCACCAAGTCGGAATCTCCATAACACAGGATCCGGCGAATGCCAAGTTCCTTGGCAAGCCGGAGCCCGTGAATGAGTGCTTCGTATTCAGCAACGTTGTTGGAGGCGGCAAAGTGAATTTGCAGCACGTATCTGAGCTTGTCGCCTTTGGGAGAGGTGAGGACGATGCCGGCTCCCAAACCGGTGTGCATCTTGGAACTATCGAAGTGCATTCGCCAATGGGTGGAGTCTGGCGCTGGTGGCAAGTACTGGGTCTCGGCCCAGTCGACGAGGAAGTCGGCCAGTGCTTGTGCTTGATGGCGGTGCGAGGCTGGTAGTAGATGCTGTAGGGGGCCAAATCTATGGACCATTTGGCCACTCGGCCTGAGGCATCTCGGCTTCCAATGATCTCGGCAAGGGGAGCGGTGCAGACCACAGTGCTTGGGTGCTCTTGAAAATATGGCTTCAATTTCTTGGCGGCAAAGTGCACGCCATAGCACATCTTCTGGTAGTGGGGGTAGTTTTGCTTGGAGGCGGACAACACTTCACTCAGGTAATACACCGGCCTCTGGACTGGTAGTGCTTTGCATTCTTCCTTGCGTTCCACCACTATGATTGTGCTGACCACCCGGCTGGTGGCGGCGATGTAGAGGAGCATGGGCTCCTTAGGAGTCGGAGCCGCCAGGACAGGCGGAGTGGTCAACATCTTCTTGAGCTGGAGAAAAGCTTCATCCGCCTTGTCGTTCCACTCGAAAAAAGTGGTCTTCTTCATGAGCTAGTACAGGGGAAGAGCCTTCTTGCCCAGCCGACTGATGAAACGGCTGATGGATGCCAAGCAGCCGGTGAACTTTTGCACGTCCAGCAGTCGGGTGGGCACTTTCATCCTCTCGATGGCCTTGATTTTCACAGGGTTGCATTCTATGCCGCGCTCTGAGACCAGAAAGCCAAGAAGCTGGTCGACTGGTACTCCAAAGACGCATTTCTCCGGGTTGAGCTTGATCTGAAATCGGCGCAAGTTCTCAAAGGTCTCCTTGAGGTCTTCTAGCAGCGTTCCACGCTTCTCCGTCTTCACCACAACATCGTCCACATAGACATGGGCGTTTCTGCCGAGTTGCTTGAGGAGACACTTCTGCATGCAACGCTGAAAAGTGGCGCCGGCATCCTCAAGCCGAACGTCATGGTCAGGTAGCAGAAGGCTCCGAATGGCGTGATGAAGGCGGTCTTCAGCCTGTCAGTTGGGTTTAGCTTGATCTGGTGGTACCCCGATGATGCATCCAAAAAGCTCAACAGCTCGCATCCGGCTGTGGAGTCTATCACTTGGTCAATTCTTGGCAAGGCAAAGGGATCTTTGGGGCATGCTTTGCTGAGGCTGGTATAATCAATACACATGCGCCACTGCTTGTTCTTCTTCAGCACTAGGACCGGGTTGGCTAACCATTCTGGAAAGAACACTTCCATGATGAAGCCGGCTGCTAGAAGCCAGGCTATCTCTTCTCCAGCAACTCTTCTCTTCTCCTCCGACAGGCGGCGCAAGGGCTGCCTGACTGGCTTGGCATCAGACCGGACGTGTAGCTTGTGCTCGGCGAATTCCGTCGGAACACCCGGCATGTCCTTGGGAGACCATGCAAAGATGTCCCGATTCTCACGGAGGAAATCGACGAGCTCGCCTTCCTATTAGGTGTCAAGGTTTGCACCTATGACAGTGTGCCTCTCCGGGTGCTCCGGGTCCAAGGGTATCTTCTTTGTTTCCTTTGCCGGCTTGAACGAGCCCTCAGCCTCTGACTCCTTGGGTTTGGGTGATATTTCCGGCTGCTTGCCGGCTGCTTGCCGGCCATTGCCACAACCCGGTCAAGGAGCCGCTTCTTAGTCGCGATCACGAGGGACTCGACCAACCGGCTGCTCTCTGCTGCGCAGGCGGACGACTTCTTGTAGTCTACTGCTATGGTCGGGATTCCCTTGGAGCTCGGCATCTTCATCTTCAGGTAAGCGTAGTGGGGGACCGCCATAAACTTGGCCAGGGAAGGCCGGCCAAGCAATGCATGATAAGGGCTCTCAAGGTCCACCACCTCAAACCAGACTGGCTCTCGGCGGAAATGATTTTTGTCCCCAAAGAGGACATCTATCTGAGTCTTGCAGATTGGTGAGTAGGAAAGGCCTGGAACAATGCCATGGAAAACAGTCCGGCTGGGCTAAACATGTCTCTGCTTGATTCCCAACTTCTCCATGGTATCTTTGTACAGGATGTTGATGCTGCTGCAGCCATCTATCAGAACTCGGGAGAAGCGAGAAGCTCGCCTCTCCATGGCAAAGGTGGCATCCAACACCAAAGCATAAGAGCCGGGGTTGGGCATCACCGCCGGGTGGTCGGCTCCACTCCAGCTGATGGGCTTCTCAGACCAATGCATGAATTCGGGGGTCTCTGATGCTACTGCATTTACTTCTTGTTGCTGCTGCCGTCTGCCGCGCGTGTCGTTGGCCACGCTGGTGAACACGACGTAAGCTCCATGCTCTTCAGGGTACTCATCTTGTATCGCGCCGACTGGCCGAACCGCTGGATGCTGAGGAGGAGGAGGCGGCGGGCCGGCAGGCGGAGGGGGCTGGAGTCCGTCGCCCTTGGCGATCCTGGTGAGCCAGTGGCACTTCCGAGTGGTGTGGTTGGATGGCTTCGCGTCGCTGTGGAACTTGCAGGGTGCATCGAGGGTCTGCTCGTATGAGAAGGCGGGCAACCAGTTGGGCTTGTCGCCCTTCTGGCGCTTGGGAGGAGGCTGCCCTTCCGGCTGCTGATCTTCAACTGCTGCCACCTGTCGGCTCATGGTAGCCGGCTGCATGGCCTTGCGCTTGTTGTCGTTTGGTTGCTGTCGCCGACTGGTGTCACCAGCGGGGGTCCGAGGAGCTTGAGGGGCCACCTTGCCCGACGCGTTAACTTGGATCTCCGCCTTCATGGAGGAGTCGGCCGTGGTGTACTTGTCTGCTATGATCAGCAGTTCATCGAGGGTTGCCGGCTCATCGCAGAGGAGCTTGTGCTTGAGGAGGGTGCCCTCTCGGCACCCGGCAGTGAAGTACTCGATGGCCTACACCTCGTGCACGCCCTCGCTAGAGTTGCGCAGCTCGGCCCAGCGCGTGAGGTAGTCGCGAGTCGACTCGTTGGGGCCTTGGACGCACAAGGAGAGCTGGCGAGGCTTGGGCGGCCGCTTGTACGTGCTAGTGAAGTTGCGGATGAAGGCTTCGGTGAAATCACCCCATCTGTTGATGCTTCGGGGCTTCAGGCTGTTCAGCCATGTCCCGGTTCTGCCCTGGAGCATGAGCGGGACATACTTTACGGCAACACGCTTGTTGCCGTTCGCGATGCTGACGGCTGTGGAGTAGTCGACCAGCCAATCCTCCGGCTTCACGGAGCCGGTGTACTTGGGTGTATCTCTCGGGAGCGTGAACCCTTTGGGGAAAGGTTCGTCTCGGATGCGGGGGCCGAAGCAAGGCGGACCCAGCTCATCTTCTTCTTCTAGCGCCAGGGATCGATTGAGGCGATCGATCCGGTGGCGGGCATCGTTTTCCCCGATTCCTTCTCGGCGGCCAAGGCGGTCGCCGAGTGATGGGTGATCAACAGGCGGCGGGGAAATGCGCCTCTCCCTGTGGGGAGGAGGAGGCGGACAGTCGTCTCGTCGCTGCACTGCTCTTGGGCGGCCGTCTTGGTCGCGCTCGATGGTGATGCGAGTCCGGCTGCGGCTAGCAGCCGGCCCCTTGTCTCTTCTATCGCGGACGCCACTAGTCGACATCCGGGATGTCGAGCCTCGGTCTCGGCGGGGAGGCGGGTCGTCGTTTTGCCGGTTGGGCGCTTCAGTGCGGCACCCGGCCTCTCGCTGCTCAGCAGGCGCATCGAGGAGCTGCTGGAATCGCTCCGTCATGTGGCGACGCTCGTCGCCCTCAAGCTTGTCTAGCTCGTCTGCTGCCGCCTAGGCAGCTCGTATGTTCTCTGCAGGCGTGGCGTAGACGGGACGATCTGTCCCGAACATGCTGGCGATGGTCGCGCCACACTGCCGGATCTGGCCAATGTGGCTAGGCCCACCAGGAGCCGGCGTGCCACCGACGGCACGGTCCATCTCATGCTGGTAAGCCTCCGAGAGGCGTCTCATGCTGGCCAGCCGGTTGGCGCTCTCGACGAGCTAGACGCGGCCTGCCTCTAGCGTCTCGGCGTCGGTGTCTTCCGGGATGGGCGCAGTCAGGTCTTGCATTGCCGCCTGCAACGGATCCTGGCCACCTCCGCCAGAGTGCTCGCCATGGCTGATGACGAGCCCTTCTGTGACGGTGCTGCCGCCGCTGTCCGCGCGAGGAAGTGGCTCGTCGTAGACCACCACATTGGTGGGGAACGCGTCGAGCAATGCCGTGTCGGAGTCGACAAACATCGGGTCGGTAGAGCCAACCGACTCCAAGTCAACAGCAGGCTCGCTGGTGACATGGAGCTGATCGAGGAGGCTCACGAGGCGGCTCTCGGGGCCATCGGTGCCCGCATCAGACGCGGGCTCGTCGGAGAGGCGAATCTCGCCGACAAGATCGACGAGGCAGCTCGCCGCGCAGGCGACCTCCGCGCCATGCGATGTCGGCGCAGACGCCGTCCGGCGTGCCGGGCTGGCTGCACTCGCCAGGAAGGAACAGGGTTCCCGTCCAGAACAGGTCTCTGAGAGACGGTGCACCTCGCCCGACGGTGGGCGCCAAATGTCGGGGGTTGGGTGCGACATATGCCAATGGATGGCTTATCATGATGGGAGCGAGTAGAACGTCACCGGTGCCTGGAAGCGGGATGAGGCGTACACACGAACGCCGGCGCACTTTACCCAGGTTCGGGGCTCTCCTAGGAGATAACACCCCTAGTCCTGCTCTGCGGGGTCTCCGCATGATCACTAAGGCACTAGTGAGTACAATGGTGCTCCTTGAGCTGTATGCTAGAGGTAGAAGATGGCAAGGCTTGCTCTTCTCTCCCCGTAGGTGTGAGTCTAATTCTAATAGGTTCAAACCCTTTGCATGGGTGCCCTGGGGGTTTATATAGGCCTACCTCCCAGGGGTACAATGGTAATCCGGCCGGGTGTAGGACCCGGCTGTCAGTCTCTCTGGTCGCCGGCTTCTCCACCGACTTCTGGGGCCCGCCGCCTGGTGGGCCCCGATTACTGGTCTGGTACGGTACCGACAGGCCGTCCCCGCCGCTCGCGGGTCTTGTCAGCTGCTGATTACTGTAGCCGTGATGCTAATGACGCTTGCTTGGTCAGGGGAGCGTGGCTACAGTCCCGCCGACTGGTGGGAGATCACTGTAGCCACTCCGCGTCTTATCTGGTTAATGGCGCGTGGGGCCCGCGAAAGGAGCGGGCCGGCTGCTGGGAGCCGGCCTCCCCCGGGTCCGACTGGTAAGGCTCCCGCCGTCTTCTGGGCTCTCGCTGACCGGTAGGGTCCGCCGTCTTCGGGCCGTACCGACAAGCGGTCGTGGGAACACGGCCTTGCCTGACAGGAATGGTGTCAGGGGTGGAGTGGCAACAGTGTCGCGCCGGGCGGAGATCTCCACCTGTACGGAGCACTGTGGCCACGACCGGCCCTGGATACGGGGGTGATGGGCTATACTGCAGCCTCACCCTGTCTTGTCATCTTAATGGGGACGCAAACTTTGAGGGCGCCATGGGCCGACTGCTAGGAGTCGGCCTCTCCGGAGGCCGCCTGCTAGGAGTCGGCCCGTCTTGGAGCACCTTCCTGAGCATGGCCGTCTTCCGGCAGTCGGCCATTCGGCCAGCCGGCCGCCAGAAGGCAGCGCTCTATCTTGACGTCTTGAGGGGCGCAGCCGGCCCCGATGTCTTGAAAGGTTCTGGGGCTCGGGTTAGGCTACCCGTGGCCCATTACTCCGATAGGCAACGGAGAGGGTGTGGTACACTACTTATCCTTGATGTACGAGTTGACGGGACACATCAAAGTAGTACACTCGGTTTTCTCAAAAATTTGTGTTTACCTATGCATTAATTACAATGCATGCATGCATGCCGTGAGTTACCTGTTGATCCTTGCATGTGTTGATTTAATGCACCTTAAAGTATGAACATGTGATGGTAAACTTGTCACAGTGGAGAGCACCTCTAGTGTATGGTGGCAGCACTGCCTCTAACATGGGCCCCACATGCTTGCCTCTAAACATGGCTAAAGATCTGCAGTGTATAATATTTGCTGCAGCCTCTAATAATTACCCACCACAAGTTAAAATATATATTCCTCTCTTGACCATATCAGTGTGCAAACTTCAATCACCGGGATGACCGGTAGGGACAAAAGATTATTTCAGTCGAAAAAAATGCTTGGAGACGGCCTCTTAGCATGGAGGCGACTCCAATGCTTTTAAGCTTAAAGGCATGGTATGCAGTGTATGGCATCGGATTCTAACGCTTTAGAGGCAACATCCCTAACATACACGATACCTAGGCTATGTTACTACTCCTCCATAGTGGGTACTAGTATAACCATACCTAAAATGGAGAGTAACTTTACACTAGTAACATAGTACTACATGCTATCATAGACTATGTTACTACCTCTTGTACACATGAAATTGCCACGCGAGCGTTCGGGTTGCGCTTGGCTCTTTGCCTCTTTGTAAAGTCGAACAATGATGGTACTACTAAAATATGCTTCTAGTCATCTGACACCGACTGAACTGTTGCATATCCACCACATGCGGGAGGGAGAGCATGTAGCAAAAGCTTCTCCTCGTCCAACGAGCGACTATGCTCATGGGCGAGGAAGAGGGTAATGAAGCTTCTCCTTCTTGTACGAGTTGACGCGACACATCAAAGCAGTGCACTCGAGTATTTAAAAAAATTGTGTTTATCGATGCATTAATTACATGTGTTGATTTAATGCACCTTGAAGTATGAATATGTGATGGTAAGACTACTCACAATGGGAGTAAAAATAGATAGTAACATCACATTATATCTAGGCAAAATATATGATGTGGCAAGTAATTAATGAAGAAAACGAGGCATATGGTAGTAGTGAGGTTAGTCGTAGTGGGGAGTATCATATAGTAGTATCATCTAGTAGTACTTAGGCAATGCAGAGTATCATAGGTTAGTACTTCCTCCGTAAACTAATATAAGAGCGTTTAGATCACTACTTTAGTAATCTATACACTCTTCTATTAGTTTACAGAGGGAGTATATCTTATGTTGCCTTATTAATTGTCATGCATGACACAAAGTAGTACTACAACATTTAATGTGAAACGGTATCATGATATGATACCACACCCTCTCTTTTCTCGTTTAATTGTGTGACACATCATAAAAAAGTCTAGTTGGCATGCATGATACTGCCATTACGACCAGCCCGAGTAACATCACACATGGCAAGACGAGTTGAGTCTACAACCTAATAAATGAATTGTTGCATGGCACCACACATATGTTACCCCCAACTATATGCATGTTACTAGTCTAAGTTACTCCCCATTGTGGCTAGTCTAATGCCCTGTCCCTAAAGCGAGAGATGGTGGTGAATGAGGAGGGCGAGATCATGCCGATGGAACAGGACCCGAGATTGGAGGTCTTTATGGACCTCACCTTGCTCCACTGCCCCTTGTGTCCCTTGAAGCCTCCAGTGTACGAGGTTCGAATACATCTCGCCCGTTCGGCTGATCGAGCAAGGTGCAGGTTTCTTGATTGATGTGGTGTTCGATTGATTTGTGTAGTGCAAGGGAGGACACCTTGCCTGTGAGGGTTGCCGCGGCGACCACCCCGGGAACCAGCAGCAGTGCCAGAAGTGCGAGTGCGATGGAGGCTTCAAAGTGTGCAACACAGCGATGGACGTCGTCCTCTCCTCGGCGAGGGTTGAGTGCCCTCACGAAGGCTGTGGGCTCTATGTCACTTACGACAAGCTCGCCGATCATGAGAGCGTGTGTCCGCTCGCGCCCTGCAAATGCCCCGTGCCCGGCTGTGGCTACGAAGGACCACCGCCGGTGCTCCTCCACCGCATTAGCACCGTGCACCCCATGCCCGTGCACATGATCCAGTATGGCAAGGTGATCGAGCTGGAACTACCGGTGTCGGAGCTGTGGCGCTTGTTGTCCACGGAGGAGGACGCCAACATGTTCTCGTGGTCAGCGGGGCGCTCGACATTGGCCTATCGTCGTGTCAGTCGTCTGCATCAGAGCGGGGGCATCCCCACCGCTGCACTGCACGGCTAAGGTGTGGGCGAACAGGCCGCTGGGGGCGCCCAAAGGCAGGACTGACACTGGCAAGGAGGAAATAGAGGTGACAAGCAGCAAGGAGCCCGGCGCCATCGCCATGGAGGAGCTGAACTTCTTCACAGTGCCGCCCAAGCTCCTGGCCGGGGCTGGGTATTCGAGGACGGTGTCCCTCCACATTCAGATCGACAAGCTCACCTCCTAAATAATTCCATAGTGCCTTCTATTTATCTTAGTAGTATGCTAATATACTCCAACATTAGATCAACAGTTGAAGTAGGGTTTAGTATGATCTACTTTAGCTTAAGAGATGGTGGATTTTGATAGCGATGCAGCAATTACTTCAACATCATATCAGCAGTCGAAGTAATTTCCTACAGTCGAAGGGATATTTGTGCACATTGGATATAAGATCCTTTGGGTAAGAAGTAAACCTAAATATAAGCGAAAATCAGTTTCTGAGCACGGGCTCAGCTGAGCCTGATATCTCTACCACCCACTCACCTGGGGATGAGCGCCATTAGTCGTATTTCTTCATCCTATTCTTTTAGGAAATGGATAGACAGGCGACACATTGATTGTAACGGCGCGAGCACTGTTCGTCCGTACCAGGCGTACGTCGCACAGCTCAGGCTTATAGCTGAGCCCACATCAGCCGCCCCACCTCCCACACCGACAGCTGCCCAAACGGCAGCCAGAAACCTCCGTCCATAAATGCTTGTCCCAGCTTCCCCTCCTCCCCGCCCCAAGCCTCGCTCGTGCACCTACCCAGCCACCAGCCACCATGTCCGCATCTTCTTCCTTCGCACTTCCCGTCCCCGAAGACTTCCTTCTCCCTCTCATCCCATGCCTTCTGTGCGGCGAACCGGCGATGAGATCGTCACCAATGTAGCAAGGAGCGGCGAGTATGCTGGTCAACGCTCCTACAAGTGCATCCGCCATGATGTAAATATATCTAGGACTAATCCCACTCCCCTGTTTCAGTTCATCTTGCGCACAAGCTCATCTACTTATTTTTCCTTGGTTTTGCTTTTGCCTGCTGCTCATCTGCAGTCACGGCATTGCCGCCACTTCGAGTTCCAGAGGGCATACCTGCGGAGGATGAGTGCGGCCCAGATCGCTCGTGCTCACCAGCAGGCCTACGGCTACACAGGCGGCCAGGAGCTTGGTGTTCCTGCTTCACAGCACGTCCAGCAGGCCAACTACGCCGTGAACGCACCTGCCCCAACTGGCCAGCCGCCCCGCAGCCTGAGGCAGGGGCTGTGAATCAAATCTTCAGGCCGGACACCCCCATGGTTGCTGCTTCAGGATCTCAGGCCCTTGGCGTCGTAGCTGTTCTGCTTGCAGCTGCCAACATCATGCTCACTGGCCTTGTTATGCTGTTCGTAGTCCCTATGTACTTTCGCAAATACCAGTATGCTTACACCCATGTGCCAAAGCAACTAACACCTTGAAGAAAGCAGTTCCATTCAAAATTTAAGGAAACATCATATTACACAAGAACTAGATTTTCTTTTATATCAGGATAGTCGTCACTACTACTCTGGAAATTGAGGAACAAGCGTGGAGCCACGGTCTCATAAACACACCAGAAAATCCGCTGAACTAGTTAAAATACAAATTACATAATTTTCAGTCTTCATTTCTCAGCAACACCCAGAGGCCTTGTGCATGTGGTACGCCGGTGCCCCTCCATACCGCAATTCTTGCATCTGCAGGGCCTTCGTGGTTTCTTCGGGGCATCCCACCTATGCCCCTCCATACCGCAATTCTTGCATCTGCCGGGTCTTCGTGGTTTCTTCGGGGCATCCCCCTTTTACGGCATGTAGTTCATTTATGCCCTTCGCGTCTGCACATACTGTAGAACCTGGTTCGCCTACCAAGTCCCTCTTATGGTGCCTTTTCTTGGCTAGTTGTTGGTCTTCCAACCCCACTCTGCTTATCTGGTGCTGTTAGACCATGAAGATCATTCACACTAACAGAATTATCCGCGCTAATGCATTTTTTGGCACCATCTCCACCCAAATATGCTATCTCACCCTTGCTAGGCAATGTACCAGGAGTTAAGCCAGCCATTCGGTCCTCGAAACCCAAGCCCTCCCTCTTCTTAGCGAAAGGTGCACCAGTCAGCAGCAGGGCGTCCAGACCTGCATACATGCCGCGCTCGCATCACCCATCCTCACAACCTCCATGGCTTTCAAGTATATCTTCGAGTGCCTACATAGAAAGGACATGTTAACTGAGTTGTCCCTCTGATACTGTGCTAGATGTTCCAGCAGTATGTCCCTCGCGTCCTTTGCTTCAGAATATGCTTAGCAGGGATCTCTTCAACATGAAGCATTTCCATCGCCTGTGTTTTTGCACGAACAAAAATTGAAATAGCAATCATTTATCTTGGTCCGGGGACATGTTTTCATACTATCAGTACATAATCTACTGCAGAAGTTTACCCTGAGAACATGGCTGCACAACATCCCAGTGCGCTCAAACTGACCACACTCTCATGTAAACTCTGATTGGTCATCATTTATGTTCACTTCATACTCAACCCTGCTACATTTTTCTCTTTTGGCTGCATTGTTGTGGACCGTTAGATATTTCCTCATCTTCTCTATTTTGGTGACATTATAGGCAGTGGGCTTCAATCAGTAGTAGCCCGAACTCTTCAAACATTGTTCTCGTGTATATCCTACTTGCATGCCGCTCTATCGCCAAATTAGTTCTCACTGCTCCACCCTGTCACACAATTGAACATTTTTCCTGATTTAGCACTACTGAACAATGACATAACACTTAGGCTACATAGAAGGAAAATAAATGCTTTTGTCTTTTAACAAAAAAAATTACAGTAACTAATTACTTACAATCATTGTCCTCTTCTCCTCATAGCTTTCCTCTCATTCTCGATCAAACTGCAGCCTCATGTATTGCCTCATGAACACGTGCACTGGACTCGATGCTGGCATGTAGGTCTTTAGCATGCGGTTCACACTTTCGCTGCGTTGAGTGCTCGTCATTTTGGCACAGAAAACTCCCTTGAAGTACGGCTTCGCCCACTTGTATCTAATCTCATATAACTGTGTCATGTAAGTATGTTTCCTCAAGTTGTATTTATCTAAGAGAATACCCCAAGCCGCCTCAAACTCATCTATGGTTAACATGTGGTTCACAACCTTGTGGAACATGGCCCTAACATGGCCCTAACATGGCCCTAACACTCTTTCTTTAGGACATGCCATTTGCACCACCTGAGCACGGTCTCTGGGGAAACCTTCTTGATGGCTAGTTCCATGGCTCTGCTCTGGTCTGTAATAACAAAAGTCATCATCAAGGCATGACTTACCTGTCAGAATAGTCCTTGGAGCAGGGCCTCCCATCATCCGCAGGAATTCTGAGCACACCCATTCGAAACTCTCTTCTTGTTCGTCCCTCATCAAGACACCAGCAAGTATTATACACTGAAAAAGATTGTTGACCCCCAAAAATAGTCCAAATGACATGTCGTTTGTCCTGTAAGTGGTGTCGAAAGTTATGACGTTTGCAAAGAATCTATACTGCATTCTGCTGCTCCCATTTGTCCACATGAGGTTCTTTACTTTGCTACTCTTTTCTTGAAGAACTTTATATGTAAAACTAGGGTCACCGTTAACAATGTCTGCAAACACCTCCAAGGTCTTCCTCACATCATCCTCCGCCCGCTCACACGTCTTATCTTCCCGCAAATGTTCCTTGGAGTCCTTTTTTTGTAAATGGCACCTTCTCGACTGATCTGAAAAAACTGCCAATTATCCGGTACACTTTACCAAGATTCACATTATTCTCCCTCAACTGCTTTCTCAAATCCTTAGTGTACACATCGATGTGCTTGTGGGATGGCCAGTGCACTTTTTCGCCCATAGTCAGCGACATGGAGTGGTTGTGGCTCTCACGGTGCTCTGTAATGTACCAACTGTTATCCGTAGCACGTAGCAACCTAATCAAAGCTGGACACTCGCACCTACATGATCTTCTATTCTCTGTCTCTGGCTTGCCCTTCATGTTGTCCACACAAAACACTCAGTCAAAACACTTACCCAAACTCTGAAACATAAAACTATACGAGAATTCAGAACTCACCAAACATCCGAAGACGATTTCTTGCATGCATTTAATTCTCTCTGCATTCAGCCCGCTCTTGCCATATCTAATACCAAAGCCATTTTCCAACAAGTATAGATTGTAGAAGTCCGTCCACTTCGCGCAATGAATCAAAACTCAATAAAAGTTCAGGTCTTAATACACTTTTTGTTGGTTCCTCCACGTATTTCCGAATCAACTGCTCCATAGCACTCATTCGGGATGGACATGGAGTCCGGTCTAGTGGCGCACTACGAAGTCTTAATCCGCATTTCAGAATAAAAAGACGTATATTCAGTTTTGATACGCAGAGCTGTTTTCTGTTTAGACAGGCCAGCAGTTTATTCAACCCCTCGGTTGTGATCAATCACTACCTAATGTGCTTTACCTACCAATTTATCTCTGATGCAAATGGGTTGATAACTTGATATCGATCAATTAGACTAAAAACTCAAATTATAATTGCTACCACGAATTTCTTTGTTTTCACTTTTTGTCCATCCAGGGGCCTAGGGATTTACTCTGTTGGTAGACTGCGCAGACCTCAAGGGGGACATCTCCTGTCGTCGGCGAACGCCAGAACGCGCTTCATCATTTCTGTCGCCGCCGATCTGCTGACCACAATCAGAGCCAGCATTGGAATCTGCCTGGACTGCCGCTCGTTCTACTCCATTCGCCAACAAAGCCAGAGGAACTGGATCCGGCTGCTCATGGCTGTCTGCGAATTCCTCAAGCAGGGGAAACCTATCAAAGTAGGTGTCAACATTGGCGGGCATTTCACAGCCATTTGACATGCAATCTACTACCAGAACTGAACAAAAATTTCGGATCCAAAATCTCTTACCTGTCAACGGAATCGAGGAGGAACTCCATGCCCGCATCTTCCATGGTCTCACCAAATCCCAGGGGTAGACGAGCTAGCGTCACCTCAAGGAACACCCTAGACGGTCGTGCAGAGTGGTGCAGCGGCGGCCGAAGGGGAGGGTCGTGGTGCGGCCGCCGCCTCAACTATTACTGTGGGTGTGGAGGGTGGTTGGGCGGCAAGGGTTTCCAGAACGAACGACGCACGTGTGTGCGAAACGTGATGGACAGACGGCTCGGCTTTTCGCGTGACGTCTTGTTTCTCTGATCTGATCCATGGATCGGAAAAAACACTAACGTCCTGGTCCACGGACTGGCCCACGACTGCGCCCCAGCCGTCCCACCCGTACGCCAAGGGCCCACCTCCTTCCACTTTTTCATACCGTATTCTTAGACTACTCACAATGGGAGTAACATAGATAGTAACATCACACATATCTAGATAAAATAGATGATGTGGCAAGTAATACATGAAGAAAGAGTGGAAAGTGGTAACATAGCTAGTTACTAGTAGTAGTAGTAACATCACACATATCAAGGCAAGATGTGTCTATAGCCTAATAAATGAAGTGCTCCATGTTACCACACATATGTTACTCCCCACTATAGAGGTAGTAACATAGACTAGTAACATGTCGATGTTACTACTCTATATTACTACCCATTGTGGCTAGTCTTACTCGTTGCCAATTTTCCGCGGAACTCGTTTGACACGCCAGGACTCCCTTTTCCAAATCCCGAGCGTGGAACAGAAGGCCACGATATCGAGAGCAGCTGGGCTCAGGAACCAAAACGCCCTTCTCTAAGCTGCTTATATGCTTTTTTGTTGAGGAATTGTTGCATACTTCTGCAAGTTGACGCGACACATCAAAGTAGTACTACTAGTAGTACTGACCCGACTACGCACCGGGCAAACCAAGCTCGTGTCATGTTGGTGCCGTGTGCGGCACATACATTAACCAAAACCTCGCGCCTCCAGCTAAGCCTCCGTGTTTTGAACTTTTCAATCTCATGGACAAGGAGCAACATGAACCTTTGATAGAGCCAATCGGATGGTTGAGAACACTACAATTCGTAGCTACAGATGTGTGTGCGAGAGAGGACGAGTGCATGCGTGCACCTCTTCTCTTCGTGTACAATGTACTAAACATAGAGTACAAGTGTATGTGGGTGGCATCGACCAGAGAGCTAGAGATGGTATGTGCGAGAAGTCCTGAGAGACTCATGAGCGTAGGTGGGTGCGTGGGAAAGAGGGAGACAGGTGATATGTGTCGATGTAATGCGTGTGAAAAAAGACTAGTCAATAGCTCGCCACGAGGCTATTTCTGGCGAATGCCCCAATAACCGTAAGATTTGTATCCGATGGTGCTAGTTATAGGACGAAAACAGCAGTAGAAAAAGTGCCATGGCATTCTAGAAAACTACCACACCACGCCCCTCCCTTACCCATGAATCTGCAACACGAGCGTTCGCAACTGCCATGGTCTGCTCCTTGGTGAGATCTTCATTTTTTAAGGGATCTACAATAAAAGGCTGCGCTTTTGGCACGCGGTAGGCAGGGGAGCTTTTCCTTTCAGTTTGCTACTGCTCACATGCGGTCGAACATAAGTGATGTACCAAGCCGATGCGCGTCGCTTCGATAAGCGGCGGGCTGGACATACCGTCTGTTCATGCTACTGCTTGATACGTCTCCAGCGTATCTATAATTTTTTGTTGTTCAATGATGTTATATTATCAATATTGAATGTTTTATATACATTTACTAGCAACTTTATATCATTTTTTGGGACTAACCTATTAACTTAGTGCCCAGTGTCAGTTGTTGTTTTTTGCTTCTTTTTTTTACTTTGCAGAATATCAATACCAAACGAACTCAAAATGCCACGAAACTTTTTGGAGATTTTTTTCTGGCAGTAAGAGACCCTAGAATCTTCGAGAGGGAACCAGAAAAGGCTCGTGGGGCCCACTAGGCACCAGGGCGCGCCAGGGGCCTCCGGCGCCCCCTGGTGGGTAGTGGGGCCCATGAGCACCGCTTTGATCTACCTCCTCCTCTATAAATACTCTAAAATCCCAAAAACCCTAGGGGAGTCGATGAAATACTTTTTTCGCCGCCGAAAGTTCTAGAAGCACGAGATCCAATCTAGAGGCCTTTTCCGGCACTCTACCGGAGGGGCAACGATCACGGAGGGGTTCTTCATCATCCTTGTTCCCCTCTGATGATGCGTGAGTAGTTTACCAAAGACCTAAGGGTCCGTAGTTAGTAGCTAGATGGCTTCTTCTCTCTTTTTGATCCTCAATACAATGTTCTCGTTGATGTTCTTGGAGATCTATTTGATGTAACTCTTTCTTTGCGGTGTGTTTGTTCGGATCCGATGAATTGTGAGTTTATGATCTGATATATCCATGAATATTATTTGAGTCTTCTTTGAACTCTTTTATGCATGATTGTTATATCCTCGTATTTCTTCTCCGATTTGTTGGTTTGGTTTGGCCAACTAGATTGGTTTATCTTGCCATCGGAAGAGGTGCTTTGTGATGGGTTCGATCTTGCAGGGCTCAATCTGAGTGACAGAAAGAGACATGACACACACGTATCTTTGCTATTAAGGGTAACAAGATGGGGTTTATTCATACATGATTTTATCTTGTCAACATCATGTCATCGTTCTTATTGCATTACTTTGTTTTTCCATGAACTTAATACACCAGATGCATGCTGGATAGAGGTCGATGTGTGGAGTAATAGTAGTAGATGCAGAATCGTTTCGGTCTACTAATCTTGGACGTGGTGCCTATATACATGATCATTGCCTTGGATATTTTCATAATTATTTGCTTTTCTATCAGTTGCCCAATAGAAATTTGTTTACCCATTGTATGCTATTTTCTCGAGAGAAGCCTCTAGTGAAAACTATGGCCCCTGGGTCTATTTCCTATCATATATTAAACCCAAAAAAGACCTTGCTGGAATTTTCTTTTATTTATTTTATTTTGTATTTTTGTTAGATCTATTTATCAAAACCTATACTATTTAATATTGCTCAGTACCGTTGAGGGACTGACAACCCCTTTACGCGTTGGGTTGCAAGTATTTGTTGTTTGTGTGCAGGTGCTATTTACACAGTGTTGCTTGGTTCTCCTACTAGATTTATAACCTTGGTTTCATAACTGAGGGAAATTCTAACATCTGCTATGCTGCATCATCCTCTCCTCTTCGAGGAAATACCAACGCGGCTCACAAGTAGCAGGAAGAATTTCTGGCGCTGTCGCCGGGGAGACATCATCAACATGTATCGAGTACCTACGCATAAAATTTCATCTCCTTGCAATTACATTATTTGCCATTTTCCTCTCATTTTAATCTCCCCCACTTCTGAAGAGTTTTTGCAAAAATACAAAAATATTTTTTTTGCATTTTTCTTGTTTGAACTTTTGTTTGCTTGTGATCTTGTTTGCGTAGTCAGTATGTCTCAAGAAAATACCAAATTGTGTGATTTTTCCAATACTAATAGTAATGATATTATTAGTACTCCTATTGCTCCTCCCGCTGCTAGTGTGGTGTCTTATGATATTAATGTCGCTTTGTTGAATCTTGTTATGAAAGAGCAATTTTCTGGTAATCCTAATGAGGATGTCGCGTCCCATCTAAACACTTTCGTAGAATTGTGTGATATGCAAAACAAAAAATATGTGGACAATGATATCATGAAACTAAAATTATTTCCATTCTCTTTGCGGGATCCTGCAAAAATTTAGGTTTGATCTTTGCCATGAAATAGTATTGATTCTTGGGATAAGTGCAAAGATGCTTTTATTACTAAGTATTTTCCTCCCGCAAAGATTATTTCCCTTAGAAACCAAATTATGGATTTCAAGCAACCTGAGCATGAACATGTTGTGCAACCTAGGGAAAGAATGAAATTAATGCTAAGAAATTGTCATACTCATGGTTTAAACCTATGGATGATTATACAAAAAAATTATGCGGGATTGATTTTTTTTCTAGAAATCTTTTAGAGTCTGCCGCGGGTGGTACTTTTATGGAAATTACTTTGGTTGAAGCTACTAAACTACTTGATAATATCATGGCAAGTTATTTACAATGGCATACCAAAAGAGCACCTACTAGTAAAAAGGTTAATTATGTTAAAGAAATTAGTATTGAGTGAAAAAGTTGATGCACTTATGAAATTGGTTGCTAGTAAAAATGCTCCTTTTGATCTTAATGATGTGCCTTTGTCTACTTTGATTGAGAAAAATAATGATCCTGTAGATTTGAATTTTGTCTCGCGAAACAATTTCAATATTAATGCTTATGGGGGTAATTTTAATCATAGGTCGTGGCCTTGAAATTCCTCTAATAATTATGGAAATTACTATGGTAATTCTTATAATAATAGGATGCCCTCTGATCTTGAGAATAATATTAAAGAATTTATTAATGCTCAAAAAAATTCAACACTACGATAGAAGAAAAAATGAATAAGATTGATGATATGTCTAGGAGCATTGATAGAACTAACATGATGTAGAAAATCTCAAGATTAAGATTTTTCCACCCAAGGTTGATGTTAATGAATCAATTAAAGCTTTATATGTCTCCATGGATTAGAGTAAGAAGAGGCTATGCTAAGAGCTAGAAGAGAATTTTTAGAAAAAGCGTTTCCGCCTAATTTTTTCGTAGTAACGATGAAGATGATTAGATGATTGGTGTTTATTATATTGATTCCTTGTTTATTAATCTTAAAATTGATGATAAGAGGAGTAAATAAGAGTCAACTTTAGCTAGAAGGTGTCCTCAAAACTCGGAGGGTGAAAATCTTGTTGAATGTTTTTGATAAAAGTGGGTTTGGAGAGGTAAAAACTTTAACTAGTGATGTGCCCACTCTTTTGAATTACAAAGATTTTAATTATGATAATTGCTCTTTGATTAATTGATTTTCTTTGTTACAATCCATGGTAAATTCACCCAATGCGTATGAACAAAATAAAGCTTTTACTAAACTTATTGTAGAAGCGATGATGAAAGCTTTATAAGAAAAGCTAGAATTAGATATTTCAATTCCTAGAAAATTACATGATGAATGGGAACCCACCATTAAAGTCAAGATAAAAAATATGAGTGCAATGCTTTACGTGATTTGGGTGCCAGTGTTTCCACAATTCTGAAATCTCTATGTGATGTGCTAGGTTTTACCAATATGGAGGAATGTTCTCTTAATTTGCACTTGGCAGATTCTACTTTTAAAAAGCCTTTTTGAAGAATTAATGATTTTCTTATTCTTGCAAATAGGAACTATGTGCCCATAGATTTTATTGTTCTTAATATTGATTGCAATCCGTCTTGTCCCATGATACTTGGTAGACTGTTTTTACGAACTATAGGTACCGTGATTGATATGAAAGAATGGAATATTAAATTTCAGTTTCCGTTGAGAAAGGGTATGGAACACTTCCCTAGAACTGGAATTAAGCTACCATATGAGTCAATCATGAGGGCAACCTATGGAGAAGAAAACCAAAGATGACAATACTTGAATCTATGCATTATGCCTAGCTAGGGGCATAAAATAATAGCGATTGTTGGGAGGCAACCCAATAGTTATCCTTTAATTTTTTTTTCTATTTTTCAATAAATACACATTAATGCTTCTGTTATGATTGTGCTTTTTATGTTTTAATTAGTGTTTGTGCCAAGTAATGCCTTTAGAATGGCTTGGGTGATAGTTGATTTAATCCTGTTGGAAAACAGAAACTTTTACGTCTCGTAGAAGAATTTTTAGAAATCACTGGAGCGAATTTTTTTTTGATTTTTTTACACATGATTGATATACAAATTTCCTACGTTGTCCTTATTTTTCAGAATTTTTGGAGTTATGGAAGTATGGTTGAAGTTCATATTACTACAGACTATTCTGTTTTTGATAGATTCTGTTTTTTGCATTGTGTGCATATTTTGATGAATCTATGGAATGTACCGGGGGTTATAAGCCATGGTAAAGTTATAATACAGTAGGTATAATGCACTAATAAAATATGAATGGGTTTGCAATAGTACTTAAAGTGGTGATTTGCTTTATTATATTAATGGATTTCACGAAGGTTTTGTTAAGTTCTGTGTGATTTATTTTATTAAGTTTTTGGTGAGATCACGATGGATGAAGGAATAAGGAGTGTAAAGATCCTAAGCTTGGGGGTGCCCATGGCACCCCAAGGAAATATTCAAGGAATCCCAAACAACTAATCTTGGGGATGCCCCGGAAGGCATCCCCTCTTTCTTCTAACGACCATCGGTAATTTTACTTGGAGCTATATTTTTATTCGTCACATATCACGAGTTTTGCTTGGAGCGTCTTGTATTATATGAGTCTTTGCTTGTTTTGCTTTTTAGTTTGTCACAATCATCCTTGCTGGACACGCCTACTTGAGAGAGCCATAATGATGTTATGATTTCTTAGAATTGCTCTTTGTGCTTCACTTAAACTTTTTGAGCTAGGTCATTGCTCTAGTACTTCACTTAAACTTTTTGAGCACGGTGGTGGTTTAATTGCCAAATGAGTCCACCATACCTACCTATATCCGGCATTTCCATGCCGTTCCAAGTAAATTTGTATGTGCCAACTCTAATTTTCAATATGAATTTCCTTTTTGTGTGCCCGTACCGCTCATGAAGCGGCAGGGGGTCACCAATATTTTCCATGCTAGGTATGTTATTCTCAAGATGAGTGTTTATTCACTTGTCATTGGACGAGAGTGTGGCAGGTAATAGGGATGCCCAGTCCCAAAATTATTTTTTATATGTTGTCAATAATAAATTCCTTGGAAAGTATTGGTATGGAAGGCACCCATGGATACGGCTAGCCATCGATTGTGAAAGAATGGTGGAAAAGGAAATAAAATTTATTTTATGTTTGGGAACCACCTATGATTTATCTAGCATGGAAGATATTGGTAATTCTTGGTCGTTTTCGTTGACATGAAAAGCATGCCTCTCAAAACAATTTTATCTCTCAATTTACTTTTATGCAATTTTTTTATTGAGTCTCCATCTTCTCTTATAAAGCACCAACTAGGGAACACTATTATCATACTTGTGCATTGGATGTATCTAATATTTGAGTGTGTTTCATGAATGGATCAATGATTGAGCATAATGGGCTCGGGATAGCTTTCTTTAGCATTGATATTTGGAAAGGCATGGTTGTTTGTTGATATGCTTGAGTATTGATGTCTTCATGTAAAATTATATACTCTTGCTTTGAATCATTTAAAGTCCAAATGTCCATGCTACAAAAGAAAAGAATATGTGATGAACATGATAGGCAGCATTCCACATCAAAAATTCTGTTTTTATCATTTACCTACTCGAGGACGAGCAGGAATTAAGCTCGGGGATGCTGATACATCTCCAAAGTATCTATAATTTTGTATTGTTCCATGCTGTTATATTATCAATCTTGGATGTTTTATATACATTCACTAGAAAATTTATATCATTTTTGGGACTAACCTATTAACTTAGTGCCTAGTGCCAGTTGCTGTTTTTTGCTTGTTTTTTACTTTGCAGAATATCAATACCAAATGAAGTCCAAATGCCACGAAACTTTTTGGAGATTTTTTCTGCCAGTAGCAGACCCTAGAAGCTTCGGAAGGGAACCAGAAGAGGCTCGTGGGTCCCACTAGCCACCAGGGCACGCCAGGGGCCTCCGGCACGCCCTGGTAGGTAGTGGGGTCCACGAACAGTGATTTGACCTACCTCCGCCTCTATTAATACTCTAAAATCCCAAAAACCCTAAGGGAGTCGACAAAATACTTTTTCCGCCACCGCAAGTTCTAGAGAGGTCCAGTCTAGTGGCCTTTTCCGGCACTCAGCCGGAGGGGGCAACGATAACGTTGTGGTTCTTCATCATCCTTGTTGCCCCTCCATTTATGCGTGAGTAGTTTACCAAAGATCTACGGGTCCGTAGTTAGTAGTTAGATGGCTTCTTCTCTCTTTTTGATCTTCAATACAATGTTCTCCTTGATGTTCTTGGAGATCTATTCGATGTAAATTTTATTGGCGGGGTATTTGTTGGGATCCAATGAATTGTGAGCTTATGATCAGATCTATCAATGAATATTATTTGAGTCTTCTCTGAACTCTTTTATTCATGATTGTTATAGCCTCGTATTTCTTCTCCAATTTATTGGTTTGGTTTGGCCAACTAGATTGATTTATCTTGCCATGGGAAGAGGTGCTTTGTGATGGGTTCGATCTTGCATCAATCTCAGTGACAGAAAGAGACATGACACGCACTTATCGTTGCTATTAAGGGTAACAAGATGGAGTTTATTCATACGTGAGTTTATCTTGTCTACATCATGTCATCGTTTTTATTGCATTACTCCATTTTTCCATGAACTTAATACCCTAGATGCATGTTGGATAGAGGTCGATGTGTGGAGTAGTAGTAGATGAAAAATCGTTTCGGTGTACTAATCTTGGACGTTGTCGGCATTCTGGGAAAGGGGGTACCCAGACTTGCCTGCCTGCGGCCCACGGCGTGGCTCCATCAACGGGCCGATACGGCCCAGCTTCAGCAACAACAACCCAAGACCCTCGCGAGGGGCCAAGCCTCGCGAGGCGGACGACACCAAGATCTCCCTGGGTGGCGGCCTCCCCAGGCTGGCTCCCGAGGAGCGGAGATATCTATGCAAGCTGCACCTTGCGAGGTTCATATGACGTGAGCCGTGACGACCAAGGCCAGGCGGGCGCCAACAGGCGCAGTGTACCAGTTTCCTCTTTGGTGCTAAGGAGGCAAGCGCATGCGTGGAGTCCCGAGGAATCAAGCAAATGTTTCTATTTCGGTGCAACAAGACCAAGACCGCGAGGACGGCAGGATGGAGGTCATCGCGGAACCCACCGCGTTGTCACCACCAGATGCTTTTGCAGGTGAAGACTACTTTTGTCAGGATAGCTCGTACTAGTTGTCTCCCTTTGAATTTGGTTGTTGTGGGATCCCTTCCCGCCTACATTTGGGAAGAGGACCAAGGCCGCTATAAAAAGGACCTAGGCAACACCATATAGGGGATCGGATCCATTCCACCCTGACCAACCCACCAGCTCATCGAGCACAAGAACACCTTTCCTCCTGAGGCTGTTCAACCATTGTACTAATTCATCCACAGCCCCTCAAGGCCAATCCACCACAAAGCAGGAGTAGGGTTTTACACCGCAAGGTGGCCCGAACCTGGGTAAACTGCTGTGTCTCTTGTCCATTAGGTTAATCGAGCTAGGCCATGGCATCGGTGAGCAGGTAGACTGGGGAGGACGAGTTCTTCACACGCACCCTAGAGTTTGAACCTCTCAAGGGTCCCCGGAACACTGAATCCGACATTCGACGTGCCAGGTAGGGGTGCATCGGAGATCCGCCACTCCATCCGCCATGCTCTGCTGTTCGGCTCTCATGGCGGACGCTTCTCCATTGGCTGGACCGACGCGTGCCCTCGGAGGAGCCGAGGGCCTCCGAGTCTTCACCCACGCCCTGTGGCGGGTGTAGTGGCCGCCCAAGTTCAGGTCGGACTTGCCGCCCCGATACGACGGCGCGGCGGACCGGACGGGCTTTCTCCAAGCATACGAGGAGGTTGTCTGAGCGGCCGCGGCGACGACAAGGTCATGGCGAACTGGCTCCCCATGGCCCTGGTGGGCGCGCCTGGCTTCTCAACTTGTTGGGGTCTTCTGTGGCATCCTGGGAGGAGCTGCGCGTCCTCTTCATCGCATGCTTCACGGCACCAGCACCCCACGTTGTTGCAGCTCTCCTCGGTGGCTCGCAGGCGCCGCCCTTGGACCGCCATGTCAAGCAGTTCTTCCGCCAGGTGGGCGCCACCCACGTGCAGCAGGGAGCTCCTCCGGGATGGGCGGCACCCAAGGCTGACCTCACCTTCGACTCAAGAGACCACCCCGCGACCACCGCGGGCGCCGGCGCGCTCCCGATGCTCTGCACCCCCACCATCTGCCACGTGGTGGTCACCAAGACCCTCATCGACGGCGGGGCTGGCCTCAACATGCTCTCTGTGGAAGCTTTCGGCTTGCTTCACGTGCCACATGGCCGGCTCCGCCCCACCAAGCCCTTCTCCAGAGTCGTCAACGGCTCCACCTGCCCCCTAGGGCAAATCCGCCTCCCTGTCACCTTCGGTACCCGCGACAACTACCGCACCGAGCTCATTGACTTCGACATCGCTCACATCAGTCTCCCGTACAACACCATCCTTGGGTACCCGGCCTTGGCCAAGTTCATGGCTGCAACTCATCCTGCCTACGACCTCATGAAGATGTCCGGGAGCAGCGGTGTCCTCACCGTGGCCGGGGACACCAAGGAGGCGCTGGCGGCCCTCAAGCTCGCCTTGAGGGCCGTGGCCGTCGTGCGGCCAAAGGAGGAAGGAGCCCTAGGGGCCCCGGGGGCTGCGCCAGCAAAGAAGAAGCAGTTGTTCTCCCAAGATCGCACTGAGACAAAGCAGGTGCTGGTGGACGAGGGCGGAGCGTCCGGTGCCACCTTCACCATAGGCTGCGGCCTCCCCCGGATCAAGAGGAGGCACTTATGAACTTCCTATGCAAGAAGAAGGAGGAGTTCGCTTGGGAACCCAAGGATCTAATCGGGATCCCGAGGGGGATAATCGATCACCACCCGAGGGTGTGCCCTAACGTGCGCCCGGTGAAGCAGAAGGCGCGGCGGCAGTCCACGGAGAAGCAGTCTTTCATCGTCCAGGAAACCCACAAACTACAAGAAGCTGGTGTCATTCGTGAGGTGCGGTATCCGGAATGGCTGGCGAACCCGGTCGTTGTCCCCAAGAAAGGCGGGAAGGAACGCATGTGCGTCGACTTCACCAACCTTAACAAGGCTTGCCCTCAAGATCCGTTCCCGCTCCCGCGCATTGATCAGATCATTGACTCCACCGCCGAGTGTGACCTGCTGTGCTTTCTGAATGCCTTCTCAGGTTACCACCAGATCAAGATGGCGGTGCAGGACACCGAGAAGACAGCCTTCTTGACCCCATGCAGGGTGTATTGCTACACCTGCATGCCTTTTAGGTTGCGCAACGTCGGAGCGACCTTCCAGCGGCTGATGCACATCGCTCTGGGCCGGCAGCTCGGGAGGAACGCCGAGGCCTACATCGATGACATAGTGGTGAAGTCCCAGGAGGCTAGGACCCTCATCTAGGACCTGGAGGAAACATTTGCCAGCCCGCGCAAGGTGGACCTGCGGTTCAACCCAGAGAAATGTGTGTTTGGCGTCCCTTCCGGTAAGTTGCTGGGTTTTCTCGTGTCGCACAGGGGGACCGAGGCAAACCGGGAGAAGGTCAAGGCAATAGAAGAGATGAGCCCACCGCAGACTCTCAAGGAAATGCAAAAACTGGCGGGCTGCGTAACCTCGCTGGGGCGCTTCGTCTCGAAGCTGGGGGAGCGCGCCCTCCCGTTCTTCCAGCTGATGAAAAAGAAGGGCCTATTCAAGTGGACTCCGGAGGCTGATGCAACATTCCAAGATCTCAAGATGTACCTCACCAGCCCGCCGGTGATGGTAGCACCACGTCCTCTGGAGCCCCTGGTGCTATACCTGGCCGCCACGCCCCACTCAGCCAGCGCGACACTAGTGGCTGTCCGAGAAGAGTGCCAGGACGGGGGACCGCCGAGCGACGCCACGTGCCCCGCCAAGACGATGTGGCTCCAGGACGGCACCACTGAAGCCTCGGCGGTGCCAACAGACGACCAGGCTCCACAGGACGGCGCTCCTGAGGCCGCGGCCGCCCCAGCAAAGGACCAAGCTCTTGAGGTCCCCCGGCCTCAGGAGGTGCCGGACTCCACCAACACTTCCGCCCTCGTCGAGCATCCGGTGTAATTTCTTAGCATGGTACTGCGTGACACGCATGCACGCTACCCCATGTCACAGAAGCTTTTGCTCACACTCCTCGTCACCTCCCGCAAGCTGTGCCACTACTTCCAAGGCCACCCCATCAAGGTCGTCTCAGCTTACCCTCTAGATAGGGTGCTCCGGAGCCCCAATGCCGTGGGGAGAGTCGCCGAATGGAACATCGAATTGCAGGCATTCCAGTTGGAGTTCAGCACCACCAGGGTCATCAAGGGGGCGGCACTCGCCGATTTCGTGGCAGAATGGACCGACGCTCCAGGGCCCAAAGCAGGCTAGGACCGATCCCTCTTGCCAGGAAGTGAGGCACCCGACGGCTGGGTCATGTACTTCGATAGCGCCTTCGCACGTCAGGGCGCGGGGGCTGGAGCCATGCTCATCTCGCCCACTCAGGACAAGCTCTACTACGATGTGCAACTCTGCTTCCAACACGGTGAAAAGGTCTCCAACAACATCGCGGAGTACGAAGGCTTGATTGCCGGTCTCAAGGCTGCGACCGCCTTGGGCGTGAAGCGCCTCACCATCAAGGGCAACTCCCAGCTCCTCGTCAACTTCTCCAACAAAGTATACAAGCTGAAGGATGAACACATGGAAGCATACCTGGCGGAGGTATGCAAAATCTAGAAGCAATTCTTGGGTCTAGAACTGCAGCACGTGCCACGCGACACGAACAAGGAAGCGGACGACATCGCCAAGAGGGCGTCCTAAGTCCTGACGCCTACCCCAGGAGCCTGGCATCTTTGAGGAGCGGCTCTTCAAGCCCTCAGCGGCCCCTCCTGTTGTGGGCCCAACACCACCCCAGGAGGAGCTCCCCCTAGCGCCCCTCTCATGAGCCCCCGCTTGCGCCCGACCTCGGGAGCGCGTCTACTCCTCGCGCTCGAGCCTTAGGAGGGGTGCTGGACCGAAGAGTTCAAGGCGTACCTGCTTCAGGGAACCCTGCCGGAGAAGGAGGAAGACGTGGAGCACGTGGCTCGGCAGGCCACTGCCTACTGCATTCAGGACGGGGAGCTCTACCGAAAATGACCAAATGATGTTTCCTTGCGATGCATCTCCAGGGAGCAGGGGTGTGATCTGTTAACCAACATACACGGCAGAGACTGCGGGCATCACTCATCATCAGGCACCTTTCTGGGCAAGGCGTCCCACAGCGGATTCTACTGGCCCACGACGCTCAGTGACAGTGCCGAGCTGGTGAGAACCTGTGAACCCTGCCAGTTCCATGCCAAGCAAATCCACCAACCTGCTCAGGGTCTCCAGACCATCCCGCTCTCATGGCCGTTTGCAGTCTGGGGGGAGGACATCTTTGGCCCATTCCCCCGAGCGCTCGGGGGCTACCGCTACCTTTACGTCGCCATCAACAAGTTCACCAAGTGGGCGGAGGTGGAGCCCATCCGCACCATCCCAGCTGGCTCGGCAGTCAAGTTCATCAAGGGCCTCGTGAGCCGGTTCGGGGTCCCCAATCGTATCATCACTAACAACGGCTCACAGTTCACTAGTAACCTCTTCAAAACATATTGTGCTAACCTTGGAACGCAGATATGCTACGCTTCAGTGGCGCACCCCAGGAGCAACGGCCATGCCGAGCGTGCCAACACGGAGGTTCTGAGGGGCCTAAAGACTAGAACTTTCAAGAAGAAGCTCGAGGCCTACGGCAGGGGCTGGCTGGACGAGCTCTAGTCTGTGTTGTGGTCCATTCGCACCACTGCGACCAAGTCAACTGGCGAGACTCCATTCTTGCTCGTCTACGGAGCCGAAGAGGTTCTCCCACACGAGGTCAAGCATTGCTCCGCGCGGGTCTTGGCGTTTGATGAGGCACGCCAGGACGCCTCGCGGGGGATGGACGTTGTGCTGGGGGAGGAACGCCGCCACCAAGCCTCACTCCGGGCGGCAAGGTACCAGCAGGCACTGTGGCGGTACCACTGCCGCAGCATCCGCTCCAGGATGCTCGAGGTGGGTGATCTCGTCCTAAGGTGGGTGCTCTCTAGGGAAGGGCTTCATAAGCTCTCGCCCATGTGGGAGTGCCCGTTTAGGGTTGCCCGTGTCTCCAGGCCTGGCGCCGCGCGCCTGGAGACATAGGACGGGATCCCCATCCAGAACGCCTGGAACGTCCAGCACCTCCGGAAGTTCTACCCATGAAGCAAGGCCCAGTGCCCGTGAAGGTCTCTGCTCGTGACACTCTCATGTAATAATGAGTGGGGTTGTACACGCCCCGGAGTCTCTAGAGTGCCGCCCTCGGGCCTCGGGGGCTCCCTCCCATGTCCTAGTGGTAGCTCTTAGCTCCGCGCTAGTGAGAAGACTATTCTAGGTGCCGGACGCGGCTGTTCATTTGCTTGCTTTCTGTAGTTGGTTTGCACACCTTTTAATGGAATTTGGAGTTCTCGCGTTTTCGATTGCCAAGTTGGATTTCCCCTTCGTCTTCTCTCTTGCCCTTCGATCTTGGCCCAGGAGGAGCGGCAGTTGCCCATCGCTCTTCCTCGCGTGTCTCGCGCGCGGGGGGCTGGGCAGGTGTGTACGTGCATCGGGCCCGCCTCGCGCCGCAAACACACTTCGCCATAGCCCTGTCCCCCCAAAGCCTTGGCTTTTCCTAACCTCGCGAGACACTCTCGAACGAGCTTGCAGACATGCGCCTCCCCTTTAGTCCGTGCCCCCCGGGCAGCGCGACGTGGTGCACTAGGCCGCAGCTAGCTCATGCCTGAGGGCTCGCGTAAGGAAGAGCAAGGCGCCCCGCCAAGCTTTCTAACAACTCTGCAGCTTTACGATGCCTCCCGAGGTTAACGGCTCCTAAGTCAGCAGCAAGGGGGCTTCACCAGATGCCAAGAGGCGCGCCCTCATGAGACAGGAGACTACAGCGAGCGTATCAAGTTAATTCATCCTACCTCACTTACTCAAAACTTGGGTATCGCGGCATAACACCAAAATAATAAGCATAGCATAGTGGCACAAGTGCCATTATTCGTTACACGCCCCAACAGGGCCTTCTACTTTTTTCAAAATGCAGGAGAAAGGAAAGGCTAAACAAAAGTGGCCCGCGCGACCACAGGAGCTCCCGAGGCCGGGCTCCGGAGGCCCGATCCTTCCTCCCGCTTCACCAGAGCATGGCGACGAGACGGTCCGCCACCTTCCTTGAAGCGAGCCCGACAACGTGGCGGCTGGTCGTAGCTGCTGCTGCTTGTGCTCTCGCTGGAGGAGGAGCCACCGCCGCTGAACGAGCTGTGGCCGTGGCCAAGGGCAAGCTCACCCTCAGCGTCGTCACGGCTGTCGTCAAGGCCAAGATCATCGTCGCCGCCGTTGTCTTCGGGGCAGCACCTTGCGCGACGGCCGTCTTCCGCAATCACCCTCATGTAGAGGGTCGCGACGCCGTCGTACTTAAAGTGGAGGGTGCACCTCCCGCTCAGGCCGCGCGCGCGGGCAAATGCCTGCCGGCCGTGGGCCAAGGACACGTTCCCGGCGGCGGAAAGTTCGACCCCGACCCATGAAGCCTTGCTGCAGCAGCCGTCAGCCTGCAGCCAGAGGCCGTCAAGGTCCGCAACCGGCAGCTCGCCTGAGAAGAATCGAGGGAGCGGGATCCTGGTGCCGGTTGGCATCTCCGACCACACAACAAACTCCAGACGACCAAGGCGTGCCTCCCTCCATCGCAGGGGCTGCCTCGCCCTTGGCGGCTCCCGCCACAAGAAGAAGCGCCGCCACAGCCGCTCGAGGCGCACCCGCGCCCCCGAGGAGCCACCGCAGGAGTCGCGGCGTGCTTGCGGGGGCGACCTTGCCATCTCTTGGGCGGCGGCGAGCCCGGCCCCTCCTTGGGGGCCTTCCCCTTCTCAGCGGCGGAGAACTTCCTCATCGGTGCCATGGGTGCTGCGACAAGATGGCGAGGCAAAAAGGAAGAAGGAGCGGGTGGCGAGAAGACGGAGATGAGCAAGGGGGCTCTTCCCCTCCCCTCATTTATAGCCAGAGGAAGGCCAACCGGCGGCCTCCATGATCACACGCAATGATGATATTCCTCTGCTTGCAGCAGAGTCTCGTCAAGTTGGATGATCGCCGAGGCAGCATGGAGAAGCGGAGACGCCCGCGTCCCATCAATAGCCACGCGTCAACCAAGGCCG
Source organism: Triticum aestivum (assembly GCF_018294505.1). Taxonomy (NCBI): domain Eukaryota; kingdom Viridiplantae; phylum Streptophyta; class Magnoliopsida; order Poales; family Poaceae; genus Triticum; species Triticum aestivum. Next base: position 269,032,952 of record NC_057802.1, on the reverse strand, counting down.
CAGGTGGTTAGGGCCCGCGGCGCTCCGCACTTACCCTTTGGCTTCACCTCAAAGCCAAGCTCGAGCGCGCCTTGGGCCAGGGGGCTACTGTCGGCGTTCTGGGAACAGGGGTACCCAGACTTGCCTGCCTATGGCCCATGACGTGGCTCCGTCAACGGCCCGGTACGGCCCAGCTTTAGCAACAACAACCCAAGACCCTCGCGAGGGGCCAAGCCTCGTGGGGCGCACGACACCAAGACCTCCCTGGGGCGGCCTCCCCAGGCTGGCTCCCGAGGAGCGGAGATATCTATGCAAGCTGCACCTCACGAGGTTCATATGACGTGAGCCGTGACGACCAAGGCCAGGCGGGCGCCAGCGGGTGCAGTGTACCAGTTTCCTCTTTGGTGCTAAGGAGGCAAGCGCAGGCGTGGAGTCCCAAGGAATCAAGCAAAGGTTTCCATTTTGGTGCAACAAGACCATGATCGCCAGGACGGAGGTCATTGCGGAGCCTACCGCGGCGTCACCACCAGATGCTTTTGCGGGCGAAGACTACTTTTGTCAGGATAGCTCGTACTAGTTGTCTCCCTTTGAATTTGGCCATTGTGGGTGAGGGAGTCCTGGATTAAGGGCTCCTCGGGTGTCCGGGCTGTGTGATATGGGCCGGACTGATGGGCCATCAAGATATAAGATAGAAGGCCTTCCCCCGTGTCCGGATAGGACTCTCCTTTGCATGGATGGCAAGATTGGCGTCCAGATGTATAGTTTCCTTCTTCTATAAACCAAATTTGTACAACGCTAGGCCCCTCCGATGTCTATATAAACCGGAGGGTTTAGTCCGTAGAGGCTATTAGAATTCGTATAGGCTAGACATCTAGGGTTTAGCCATTACGATCTCGAGGTCGATACTCTCTTGTAACCCCTGTACTCATCAAAGTCAATCAAGAAGGAAGTAGAGTTTTACCTCCATTAAGAGGGCCCGAACCTGGGTAAACATTGTGTCCCCTTTGTCTCATGTTACCTTCGATCCTCAGATGCACAGTTCGGGACCCCCTACCCGAGATCGGCCGGTTTTGACACCGACATTGGTGCTTTCATTGAGAGTTCCACAGTGTCGTCGGTAGAAGGTTCGATGGCTCGTTCGATCATCAACAATGATGTTGTTTCCGAGAAAACTTTCCTCCCCGGTCAGCTTTTTGTGTTTGGCAGCTTCGCTCTGCGCGCCAATTCAATTGGCCACCTTGAACAGATCGACAGCTACGCCCATGGTCATCAGATCAGATTCGGGGGCCTGAATTACCTCGCCGATATCCAAGGAGATTTGATCTTCGAAGGGTTCATGGCCTCGATCGTTGTTCCTTGTCTCCAAGAAGCAAACCCATCGGATCCATCATCAGGCACCACTCAAGGACTAACTATCACCCCTGCCCTGGCCGTAGATCCAGAGCATACCACCTCATCCGAAGATGGGATTTTAAAACCCACCACACTCTCTCCTACCACGGAGTTCTTTGCCGAAGACCCAGAGGCAATCATGTCTTCGGCAAGCCTGGAATCAAGCAGGACTCTCCTTGTCATCGGAGAGCCGAACTCGCCTCTGGATACCAACCCAGAACTCTCAAGGTCTGCGTCTAGTGAGCACATCCTGGTAGAATCTGCCATGCCCAACCCCGCAGGTCCTCGGTTCCCCGTCCGGCCTTCGCTTTTAAGCGAGGCCTTGGACTTAATGCGATCCCTCACCATTACGGAAGTATCACTTCCGAACCACGCCCAGCCCGAACTAGGGGCTGAGCATAGGGAATTTTGCGTCCCACCCACCACCCACTTGGTAGCCACCGTCGAAGACTTAACCAACATGCTCGACTACGCCTCCGAAGACATCGACGGCATGGACGACGATGCCGGAGACAAACCAGGCCCAGACCCGCCCTTTACCGGGCGTTGGACGGCCACCTCTACATATGATGTGTATATGGTAGATACACCTAAAAAGGATGACGACGACAGCAGGAGGATCCAAGTGAGGATAAGCCCGTCGAGGCACCATCAAAACATCGACGTCAGCGGCGCCGCTCAAAATCGCATCGCGAAAAGGAAAGCAATACCGGCACCGGAGACAATAACACTCCGGACGATGCCGAAGATCCCAAAGACCCGGTCGAGCCTGCGTCCGAGCAGGATGAATGGGAGGAGGGACAAGTTAACCCCAACGAGTCGGGAATGAGGATTCGGAGGATAGTAACTATCTACCGATCTCCGAGAAGGATGTCAGCCTCGGCAACGAAGATTTCATCGTGCGAGAGGAACCCCTCGAGCAAGAACTCTTCAAGTGACAGCTAATCGCAACTGCGAGGAGCCTAAAAAAGAAACATCAACAGCTTGACACTACAAAAAAATACACTTCCGTGATGATACGTGTTTGTTACAGTAGGTCACGTTTTCTGTCATGCATCTACATCCATGACAATTTTATGACAGAATCAAGATAGTCATACTTGTGCTGTCGTAGAAGTGTTCCATGACATTACCAAAATTATCATCATGGAAGTGTCCACTTCCATGACGATAAATCGCGCGTCATAGAAGTGCTTTCGTCAAGGGTGACCGACACGTGGCATCCATCGTAATGGGACGGCGTTAAGCTATCGGGTCTGGTTTTGGATCCGATAACCCGCTAACAGCCATGACCAATGCTGATTTTCCATTGTAAAATTCTCATTGGCTGACGGAACCACGTGTCAGCTCCGCGTTGGCACATGTATCACTCATCCAATGGGCGAGATGCGCCTATGATACATTGACACGTGGACCGGCCCAAAAGTGGCCCATAAAGATTAAATGGAACGGCCCAACTAAAGGCCCACAAGATTTAGCGGGCCATAATGGGCCGGCCCAGCTAAAGGCCCACAAGATTTTGCAGACCATAATGGGCCGGCCCAGCTAAAGGCCCAACATTCTCAGTTAAGGCCCGTACTGCTAGCGTCAAATCGGCCCGTCAACGGCCCGTCCTAAACTTGTCATCATCGCGGCCCATGGTCACTTCTGGCCCGTTAACAGTCTGCTAAGAATTTGGGCCGAATTACGGCCTGGTGTGTTTCCGGCCTGTTAAAGGTCCTGCTTCATTTGGGCCCATTTATAGGCCATTGAAACTTTCGGCCCATAAACGACCATGAAGGATATGGGTCATATTCGGCCATGTCTGACATTCGGCCTGTTAGAGGCCCACTATAGATTTGGGCCACTTTCAGCCTATTGTGACTTTCGGCCTGTTAACGTCGGACGAAATCCATGGCCCATATGTGGCCCAACGCCACATCGGGCCTACTAACGGCCCATATAAAAATGACACTAATCAAGCCTGACTGAACTTCCGTCCTGTTAAAGGCCCATGTAGTAGGTCGGCGCATTTACGGCCCGTCTGAATTTCGGCCTGTGGACGATCCGCATTGTAAATGGGCCACCATTTCGGCCTGCTAAGACCAGTGGGTTATTTGGCACAATCAGGGCCCAATCTTACTTTCGGCCTATTGAAGGCCCATGTTTTTATGGGCTCGAGATATTTACACATGTAAACGGCCTATTATTACTGAGGGCCCAAATTATGTTTAGGCCTGTTAAAGGCGCACTATGGGCACAGGCCTACCAGAAAAATATGAAAGCTTATGCTGATTTAGGCCCAGATATTTTTAGTGGGCAACATGAAAATTTCGGCCCAGAATCGTTTTTAGCCCAATTGGAATGGGCCCGACGAATGTTGGCATGTTGGGCTCCTACAAAGCTTTCGGCCGAATACATTACTAAGATAAACCTACACTATACAAAAATAGCGTCGTAATTACTGCAGCCTTTGGCAGCATCATAAATGTTGTATCACAACAAAATAAATTCCAACCATACAACAAAAGGCCCGTTGGCATAAAGTTTATAGTCCTTACAGATAAAAGCACCATCAGATGTATAGAAGCACAGATCATTTGACCTGAGTGCTAATGTTTTAGGCTGTAGAATCTGATGGAGCAGCACGATCTTCCCCTTTTTCCGCCATTGCTCTTGAACAACGAAGCAAATGTCTGATAGTCTGGTTTCAAAACCATTCATATCTTCACGTCATTTGTCAACCACTATGTTTGTTTCCGACACAACGTCCATTAGGGATTGGACTTGTGTCTGGAGCACAGATATATCACTCTGTCTAGCTGGAAGATTCTGTTCAGTAGGCGATTTGGACGAGGTTACCTTGACAACCAAGCCAGAATTACGCAGGAAGGTGCTTTTTGCACTGTTAGTGGAGAGATACTGACGCACTGCAGCAAGAGGTGACATTGTGCCTGTGGTAGCCTCGTCACCTTCAGGTGGTTGTGGCTGTTCAATCATTTGTTCCATAGCTTGCTGAAAGTGAACTTGTAGATTAGTGTACCAGATAAGTTACTAATGAGACAAAAACAAACAAAGTAGGTTTCATGTTTATACATAACTTATTTTGGTGAACTACTGTAATACATTAGCATGTATTGTAGTGCCAACTACATAATAAAATCACTTTCAGAACATATGTCCATGTAGCATGCCTACTGTATTGTCTATTTCCTCACATTCATTGACATCTAAGGATAAAGAGACATGGTTTAAAGTAGGATGAACATAGTATGACATCATTCATATCATGGGCAAACAGATATAAAACAAACAGGCTATTGTATCATTGTGTGCGCACGTGAACATCACAACTATATTACAAATCAAGACCAAAAGAATATCCTTCATTTATTTTAAACCATGTAAGGTGAAATGATATGTTAAGACAACTGTGTATAAAAGTGAACAGAGTAACTGACATTGGCTGCAAACCAAGCAGTTAAATGAACACATCACAGTACCAATCAGTTCAAAGGCAGGAGGAGTAAGGACTTACAACAGTGGCCTGAACTGGTGTGCTCATGCCCTTCATCTTGCTGGTGTGGCAATCCTTGAAGATTTGCACTGCATTTAGTTCAGGTTCTTTTTGGTTCGCACGGGTTTTCCTCTGTATTTGGAACAAGTCAATATAGATACGATAATATGGCACAGAAAAAAGAAGGAACTAGTAGCTATTTACAAGATCCTGTTGTCTGTTGGAATTTCACTTTAGAACGGTTGGTCTTGTTCTTCAAGCAGTTAGCCTAGAAGAAGGTACACTTGTAAGGCACATACATAAATACAAGTTCAATATGTGGTCTGATCAAATACATATACCCTACCTGATACTTTGGACCAGACCAGTGTTTAACAAGGGCTGTCCAGTCTTCATCTGTTATATATTCCACTGGAGATGTTTGGGCGATTTCATTGTTAGCCTTGCCTTCAAAGTGAGATTTTCTAAGGTGGTACCAATACTGTCGCAGAGCAGACTGAAAAACATGACTGCATGTTTGTTTAGTTGCATCATATTACGGATCCAACTTGAACCTCACCTGTTGAAAAAAGAATGTGAGTCTTATTAGGAGGAAGCTAGAAAGTATGGCACAGAGCAAGACAATATTACAAATTGCGATGAATAACATTACTTACGGGTAAATGGTCAAGGAAGGTGTTAAACTAGGTATTCTCTTTCTCATTCATGTACTGGATCCACATTGGGAGGATACGTGCATGACACCTAACGACAATGGTTGCCTCTGATACAAACTTGGCTGACTCTGTAGCATCACGTGGCCTTTTTAAACCTTCCTCAAAATGGATCTCCATTCTTCCTCCTTTAGATTTTGTTAATCTGTCAAACATTATCCCTGATGTCTATTTCCGCTTGCGCCATGGTTCTAGTTCAACAACGAATATGGAAAGTTTTAGTGCACATCAAACTGTGAGAGTACATATAAAGGAGCATGCAACTGCAACTTGACTCGGTCAGGTACTATCTTGGTGTTGATGCTCATGAGGTTCATCTGATCTTGCCAAGTCCTGTTGTGTCAGAAGTGCTTAGGAAGTAGTGTTAGGTGTGAAGGCAGCTTGGGAACTGGCCAGTTCCGGAGCAAACGAACGAGTAACTCGTTGAGATGCTGGTACAGTTGAAGCGGATGCTGCAGCTGGTGGAGCAGGTGACACTGTGTTTGTAGATTTAGCTGGTGGACTTGGACCTTCTACTGCACTATAAGTACCAGCAGAATCTCGAGGGCAGATCCTTTTCCGTTTCACCCGACAAGTAACACCATTCCCTACTATATTATTTTCCTTGCTCTTTTTTGACTTTGCCATGTCAAGCCGTACCCACAACACAAAAGAATAAAATTTCTCTTCAGAACTCATTGATGCATGACAAAGACAAGCAATACTTTGATGTAAGACAACCGTATGAGGATGGAATATGTAAGAAAAATAGGATGACGTGACATATTCACAGCTACGATGTGTAAACTAAGCAGAAGGATTTTCAAGAAAATAAAAGTAATGCAAGCTAGACACCATATGAAAGATGCAACCAATATCACTCTGCCTATTTAAAAGTGTCTTGTCAAAAGTGGCATTTTAAAAAAATAGAAGCAGTACAACGTAGAAATCAATGCAAGATGCAACCACTATCAAACTACTATGTTAAAAGCGTCCAATCATGAGTGACTGATGCAGGATACACAACAGCAGTACTTTGATGTAAGAACATGGTATGATTGATAGATGCAGTGTATTCTAGACACAGAAAGGCATGTCATATGCACATGTATAACGTATAAACTCAGCAGGTGCAATTTAATCAAAATAAAAGAAATACATGCTAGACAACATATGCAACATGAAACCAATTATCACACTGTCAACTTAGAGCAAGCACCTGCGATGGTGGAGTACGGGAGATGAACTCATCATGTAGACTTGGGACTTCAACTTCATTAGCAGTAGCAGTGGCAAATCTAGAGAGTCTCTATTTGCGTCGGTCCGGAGGACCACAAACATCCCCTAACTTACTCTTTTCCTTCCTATTTTCTGATATTGCCTTATGAAGTCAAAACCAAAAGAAGATGAATAAAATTAGCTCTGGATAACTGGTTGATGCATGATACAGACGAACATTACTTTGATGTAAGGCAAGCGCAAGATAGGAGGATGGAATATATACAAAAAGACAACATTGCATATTCACACGTACGATAGGAGGATGGAATATGTATGAAAAATAGTAAGCAGAAGGCATTTCAACAAAATTAGAAGAAATGAAAGCTAGGCACCATATGAACATGCAACCAATATCACTCTATCAGGTAAAAAGTGTCTCATCGTAAGTGCCATTTCAAGAAATTAGAAGCAGTACAAGCTAGAAGACAATGCAAGATGCAATCTACATCACACTCCCAAGTTAAATGTGTCTTATGGGTAAGTGATCACTGCAGGTATAAGTTGTAAGCTACGCAGATGCAATTCAACAAAATCAGAAGCAATACAAACTAGACATCATACGGAACACGCAACCACATATAATAGTTCCAAGTTAGAGCAAGCACCTGTGATGGTGGAGTAGGGGAGATGTGCTCATCATCTACACGTATGTTCTGGAAACAGGAACAAGTGTCATATTCACAGGCATTATGTGTAAAGTAAGCAGATGCAATTCAACAAAGTTAGAAGCAATACAAGCTAGACATCATACACAACATGAAACCACATATAATAGTGCCAAGTTAGAGCAAGCACCTGTGATGGTGGATTAGGGGAGATATGCTCATCATCTACACAGCTACGTTGACTATCCAGCCTTGTGTTGTCTTGCGAATCTTGTTGGTAGGATGGCGGACTAGAATCTGTAGAGACCCTCTGTTTCAGTTGCTCCGAAGGACCACCATCATCCACTACCGGACTAATTTCCTTCAGCTGTATTGATTTTGCAATGTGAAGTCAAATAGATAAGAAAAAGGAATAAAATTCGCTCTTCAGAACTCATTCATGCATGATACTGACGAACACTACTCGGATGAAAGGCAAACACATGATACGAGGATGGAATATGTACGAAAAACAGGACGGCGTGACATATTCACACCTATGATGTGGTAACTAAGCAGAAGGAATTCCAACAAATTAGAAGCACTTCAAGCTAGACACCATATGAAAGGTGCAACCAATATCACTCTGCCAAGTTCAATCTGTTGGGCGTTTCAACAAATTAGAAGCAGTACATGCTAGAAATCATATGCAAGACACAACCAATATCACAGTGGCGACTTAAAGGTGCCTTATCATAAGTGACTGATGCAGGATATGCAAGAACAATAGTCTGATGTAAGAACATGGTGTGATCAGATATAGTATGTTATAGAAACAGGAACACGTGTCATATTCACATGCATTATGTGTAAAGTAAGCAGATGCAATTCAACAAACTTAGAAGCAATACAAGCTAGACATCATACGCAACATGCAACCGCATATAATAGTGCCAAGTTAGAGCAAGCACCTGTGATGGTGGAGTAGGGGAGATGTGCTCATCATCTATACAACTACGTTGACTGTCTAGCCTTGCGTTGTCTTGCGAATCTTGTTGGGAGGATGGAGGAGTAGAATCTGTAGAGACCCTCTGTTTCAGTTGCTCGGAAGGACCACCATCATCCAATGCCTTACCAATTTCCTTCCGCTTTATTGATTTTGCATTGTGATGTCAAACCGACAAGAAAAAGGAATAAAATTCGCTCTTCAGAACTCATTCATGCATGATACTGACGAATACTACTCTGATGAAAGGCAAAGTCATGAAATGAGGATGGAATATGTACGAAAAACTGGACGACTTGACATATTCACACCTATGATGTGGTAACTAAGCAGAAGGCACTTCAACAAATTAGAAGCACTGCAAGCTAGACACCATATGGAAGGTGCAATCAATATCACTCTGCCAAGTTAAAGTTGTCTCGTCATAGGTGTCGTTCATCAAACTAGAAGTACTACATGCTAGAGATCATATTCAAGATGCAAAACAATATCACACTGCCAACTTAAAGGTGTCCCATCATATGTGACCGACGCAGGATACACAAGAAGAGTAGTTTCATGTAAGAACATGGTGTGATAGACAGATATAGTATGTACCAAAAATAGGAAAGCGTGTCATATTCACACGTATCATGTGTAAGCTAAGCAGATGCAGTTTACACTAATTAGGAGCAATACAAGCTAGACACCATATGCAACATGCAACCAGATATAACACTGCCAAGTTAGAGCAAGCACCTTGGATGGTGGAGTACGGGAGCAGACACTTGGAACACACTAGCAGTACAAGGAGAATCCGTACAGATGCTCCGTTTACGTTGCTATAGAGGACCACCATCATCGCCTTCCTTACTCTTTTCCTTCCTCTTTTTTAATTTTGCCTTGTCAAGTCAAACCCACAAGAAAAAGGAATAAAATTTGCTCTTCAGAACTCATTGATGCATGAAACTGACGAACACTACTTTCATGTAAGACACCCGCATGATAGGAGGATGGAATATGTATGAAAAACAGGACGACATGACATATTGACATGTATGATGTATAAAGTGTAAACTAAGCACAAGGTGTTTGAACTAGTTAGAAGCAATGCAAGCTAGAAACCATATGAAAGATGAAACCAATATCACTCTGCCAAATTAAAAGGGTGGCCTAACAAATGTATTTGACCAAATTAGAAGCAATACATAGCAACATGCTAGAAATAATATGCAATATGCAACGAATAAAGGTGTCTCATCGTAAGTGATTGATGCAGGATACAGAAGAGAGGTAGTTTCATGTAAGAGCATGGTTAACACATAGATGTAGTGTGTACCAAAAATAGGAAGGCATGTCATATTCACAGGTATAATGTGTAAACTAAGCAGATGCAATTTACCCTAATTAGAAGCATTACAAGCTAGACACCGTATGCAACATGCAACCACATATCACACTACGAAGTTAGAGCAAGCACCTGCGATGGTGGTGTAGGGGAGGTGCGGTCTTCAAGTACAGATCTACGTTCAATATCTTCATTTAGGCTTGTTGTTTCTTGAGAATCATGTGGAGAGGATGAAACTGCACTCTTTATAAGAGTAGCGCGTCTCATACTAACCCACGAGCGTGACTGTCTCATCATAAGCGATAGCTGCACGATACACAAGAACAGTAGTTTGATGTAAGAACATGGTGCGATAGGCAGATGTAGTACGTACCAAAAAGAGGAAGGCGTGTCATATTCACATGTATAATGTGTAAGCTAAGGAGATGCAATTTAACAAATTAGGAGCAATACAAGCTAGGCACCATATGCAACATGCCACCAGATATCACACAGCAATGTTAGAGCCAGCACCTGGGGTTGTGGAGTAGGGGAGATGAGATTTGGAACTTGCACTGCAGTAGGAGTAGCAGGAGAATCTGCAGAGATCATCTGTTTCGGTTGCTCCAGAGGACCACCATCATTCCATGCCTTCGTCCTTTTAGATTTTGCCTTGTCAAGTAAACACACAAGAAAAATGAATGAAATTCGCACTTCCAAATTCGTTGATGCATGATACTGATCGCCCCCGATTCAATCATACACTAATCATACACGCAAACGTGTACGATCAAGATCAGGGACTCACGGGAAGATATCACAACACAACTCTAAAATAAAATAAGTCATACACGCATCATAATACAAGCCAGGGGCCTCGAGGGCTCGAATACAAGTGCTCGATCATAGACGAGTCAGCGGAAGCAACAATATCTGAGTACAGACATAAGTTAAACAAGTTGCCATAAGATGGCTAGCACAAACTGGGATACAGATCGAAAGAGGCGCATGCCTCCTGCCTGGGATCATCCTTAACTACTCCTGGTCGTCGGCGGTGGCCTGCACGTAGTAGTAGGCACCTCGGGGCAGTAGGAGTCGTCGAAGGTGGCGTCTGACTCCGGGGCTCCAGCATCTGGTTGCGACAACCGAGAAGAAAGGAAAGGGGGGAACGAGGGAGAAAAGCAACCGTGAGTACTCATCCAAAGTACTTGCAAGCAAGGATCTACACTACATATGCATGGGTGTCAGTGTAAAGGGGCAATATCAGTGGACTGAACTGCAGAATGCCAGAATAAGAGGGGGATAGCTAGTCCTGTCGAAGACTACGCTTCTGGCAGCCTCCATCTTGCAGCATGTAGAAGAGAGTAGTTGGTAAGTTCACCAAGTTTCATCGCATAGCATAATCCTACCCAACGATCCTCTCCTCGTCGCGCTGTGAGAGAGTGACCACCGGTTTGTATCTGGCACTTGAAAGGGTGTGTTTTATTAAGTGTCCGGTTCTAGTTGTCATAAGGTCAAGGTACAACTCCGTGTCGTCCTACCGAGGATCACGGCTATTCGAATAGATAAACTTCCCTGCAGGGGTGCACCACATAACCCAACACGCTCGATCCCCTTTGGCCGGACACAGTTTTCTGGGTCATGCCGGCCTCGGAAGATCAACACGTCGCAGCCCCACCTAGGCACAATAGAGAGTTCAGCACACCGGTCTAAATCCTATGCGCGCAGGGGTCTGGGCCCATCGCCCATTGCACACCTGCATGTTGCGTACGCGGCTGGAAGTAGACCTAGCCTCCCTAATACAAGAGCAGGCGTTCCAGTCCAATCCAGCGCGCACCGCTCAGTTGCTGACGTCAGGAAGGCTTCGGCTGATACCACGACGTCGAGTGCCCATAATTGTTCCCGCGTAGTTGGTTAGTGCATATAAGCCAGTGGCCAGACTCAGATCAAATACCAAGATCTCGTTAAGCATGTTAATTGATGTAACCGCAGACGCTGACCAGGGCCAGGCCCGCCTCTCCCCTGGGTGGTCTCAACCTGCCCTGTCACTCCACCACAAAGTAACAGTCGGGGGCCGTCGGGAACCCAGGCCCACCTCTACCGGGATGGAGCCACCTGTCCTTTCAGCCCCCTCATCGGAACCACTTGCGGGTACTCTACGAGCCGACCCGACTTTAGTCACCACATGTATCATGTATAATATGTATGTAAGTATATACCCGCGATCACCTCCTGAGTGATCATGGCCCGATAGTATAGCATGGCAGACGGACAAGAATGTAGGGCCACTGATGTACTAGCAACCTATACTAAGCATGTAGGATTGCAGGTAAAGGTATCAACAATTGTAGCAACAATGACAGGCTATGCAGCAGAATGGGATTAACCAGAAGCAGTAACATGCTACACTACTCTAATGCAAGCAGTAGAGAGAAGGAATAGGCGATATCTGGTGATCAGGGGGGGCTTGCCTGGTTGCTCTGGCAAGAAGGGTTCGTCGGTGATGTAGTCGTACTCAGTGGCATCAACGCCGGTCTCGGGGTCTACCGTAGAAGAAGAGGGGGAAGAAACAATAAATACGGAGCAAACAAAGCATCACAAAATATAACAAGGCAATACGCGGTGCCAGGGGTGATCTAACGCAGGGATAGGTGATACCGGCGAAGGGGGAAAACATCGGGGAAAGTATTCCCGGTGTTTGATGTTTTTGGCAAATGAAACGGAGGTGCAAAGTTGCGTGTTCGCTATGCTAGGGATGTGTGGCGGATGAACGGGCTACGTATTCGGATTCGTCTTGTCGTTCTGAGAAACTTTCATGTACAAAGTATTTTCATCCGAGCTACGGTTATTTTTCCATTAATTTTCAAAGTTTAATCAATATTCTGATATTTCTTGATTTAAATTAATTAAAAAATGAAAATACATAAACTGCTACGGGTACAGAGAGAAGTGTACCCAATAGTGTGCAGGAGGCTGACAGGTGGGGTCCAGTGGGCTGAGTGAGCATGTACGGTCAGCAGTTGACCAGTCAATGTTGACTGGTCAACATGGTCAGCGGGGTCCCACATGTCATTGACTCTTACTTTTTAACAGGATTTTGTTTTAATTTAGTTTATCCTAATTAGTAGCTGGGGCCCTGCTGTTAGTTTCTATTAGAGGTTAGCTAGTTTGACTAATTAGATTAGTTCCTAATCTAATCTGCAGGGGCCCGCATGTCGGTAGCACGTGCCAGCCACTGTGTGGCTGTGTGATACGTCTCCAACGTATCTATAATTTTTGATTGTTCCATGCTATATTATATTCTGTTTTGGATGATTAATGGGCTTTGTTATACACTTTTATATTATTTTTGGGACTAACCTATTAACCGGAGGCCCAGCCCAGAATTGCTGTTTTTTGCCTATTTCAGAGTTTCGTAGAAAAAGGATATCAAACGGAGTCCAAACGGAATGAAACCTTCGGGAACGTGATTTTCGGAATGAACGTGATCCAGAAAACTTGGACCCTACGTCAAGACATCAACCAGGAGGGCACGAGGTAGGGGGGCGCGCCTACCCCCTGGGCGCGCCCTCCACCCTCGTGGGCCGCACGTTGCTCCACCGACGTACTTCTTCCTCCTATATATACCTACGTACCCCAAACTACCAGATACGGAGCAAAAAACCTAATTCCACCGCCGCAACCTTCTGTACCCGTGAGATCCCATCTTGGGGCCTTTTCCGGAGCTCCGCCGGAGGGGGCATCGATCACGGAGGGCTTCTACATCAACACCATAGCCTCTCCGATGATGTGTGAGTAGTTTACCTCAGACCTTTGGGTCCGTGGTTATTAGCTAGATGGCTTCTTCTCTCTTTTTGGATCTCACCAATACCAACAACAATGATTTCCTTAGCACTCTGATTGCTCCTCTTACCGATACTGAATCTTGTGAAATTAATGCTGGTTTGTTGAATCTTGTCATGAAAGATCAATTCGCCGACCTTCCGAGTGAAGATGCCGCTACCCATCTCAATAGCTTCGTTGATTTGTGTGATATGCAAAATAAGAAAGATGTTGACAATGATATTGTTAAATTGAAGCTATTTCCTTTTTCGCTTAGAGATCGTGCTAAAGCTTGGTTTTCATCTTTGCCTAAAAATAGTATTGATTCTTGGAATAAGTGCAAAGATGCTTTTATCTCTAAGTATTTTCCTCCTGCTAAGATCATCTCTCTTAGAAACGATATTATGAATTTTAAGCAACTTGATCATGAACATGTTGCACAAGCTTGGGAGAGGATGAAATTAATGATACGTAATTGCCCTACACATGGTTTGAATTTGTGGATGATTATACAAAAATTTTATGCTGGATTGAATTTTGCTTCTAGAAATCTTTTAGATTCGGCCGCGGGAGGCACTTTTATGGAAATCACTTTAGGAGAAGCTACCAAACTCCTAGATAATATTATGGTTAATTATTCTCAATGGCACACTGAAAAATCTACTAATAAGAAAGTGCATGCGATAGAAGAAATTAATGTTTTGAGTGGAAAGATGGATGAACTTATGAAATTATTTGCTAGTAAAAATGTTTCTTCTGATCCTAATGACATGCCTTTGTCTACTTTGATTGAGAATAATAATGAATCTATGGATGTGAATTTTGTTGGTAGGAATAATTTTGGTAACAACGCCTATAGAGGAAACTTTAATCCTAGGCCGTATCCTAGTAATTCCTCTAATAATTATGGTAATTCCTACAACAATTCTTATGGAAATTTTAATAAGATGCCTTCTGAATTTGAGACTAGTGTTAAGGAGTTTATGAATTCACAAAAGAATTTCAATGCTTTGCTCGAAGAAAAATTGCTTAAAGTTGATGAATTGGCTAGGAACGTTGATAGAATTTCTCTTGATGTTGATTCTTTGAAACTTAGTTCTATTCCACCTAAGCATGATATCAATGAGTCTCTCAAAGCCATGAGAATTTCCATTGATGATTGCAAAGAAAGAACCGCTACGATGCGTGCTAAGAAAGATTGCTTTGTGAAAGCGTGCTCTTCTATTTTTTATGAAAATAAAGATAAAGATCTAAAAGTTATTGATGTGTCCCCTATTAAATCTTTGTTTTGCAATATGAATCTTGATAATGATGGGACTGAATATGATCCACCTTTACCTAGAAGGCGTTCAAAAAATTCGGAGTTTTTAGAGCTTGATGCAAAAATTGGTAAAAGTGGGATTGAAGGGATCAAAACTCTAGATATTAATGAACCCACTATTTTGGATTTCAAGGAATTTAATTATGATAATTGCTCTTTGATAGATTGTATTTCCTTGTTGCAATCCGTGCTAAATTCTCCTCATGCTTATAGCCAAAATAAAGCCTTTACTAAACATATCGTTGATGCTTTGATGCAATCTTATGAAGAAAAACTTGAGTTGGAAGTTTCTATCCCTAGAAACTTTATGATGAGTGGGAACCTACTATTAAAATTAAAATTAAATATCATGAATGCTATGCTTTGTGTGATTTGGGTGCTAGTGTTTCCACGATCCCAAAAACTTTGTGCGATTTGCTAGGTTTCCGTGATTTTGATGATTGCTCTCTAAACTTACACCTTGCGGATTCCACCATTAAGAAACCTATGGGAAGAATTAATGACGTTCTTATTGTTGCAAATAGGAACTATGTGCCCGTAGATTTTATTGTTCTTGATATAGATTGCAATCCTTCATGTCCTATTATTCTTGGTAGACCATTCCTTAGAACGATTGGTGAAATTATTGATATGAAGGAAGGAAATATTAGATTCCAATTTCCGTTAAGGAAAGGCATGGGACACTTCCCTAGAAAGAAAATAAAATTACCTTATGAATCTATTATGAGAGCCACTTATGGATTGCCTACCAAAGATGGCAATACCTAGATCTATCCTTGCTTTTATGCCTAGCTAGGGGCGTTAAACGATAGCGCTTGTTGGGTATTTTTATTTTTTTTTTGCTTTTTGATTCTGTTTAGGAATAAATATTTGATCTAGCCTCTGGTTAGATTTGTTTTTATGTTTTAATTAGTGTTTGTGCCAAGTTTGACCTATAGGATCTTCTTGGATGATAGTTGTTTGATCTTGCTGAAAATTCCAGAAACTTTCTGTTCACGAAAACAATTGTTAAAAATCACCAGAACGTGATAAAATATTGATTCCAATTTCAGCTGATCAATAAACAAATTGTATAGGTCTTCCTATTTTGGCTGAATTTTTGGAGTTCCAGAACTTTGCGTTAGTTACAGATTACTACAGACTATTCTGTTTTTGACAGATTCTGTTTTTCGTGTGTTGTTTGCTTATTTTGATGAATCTATGGCTAGTAAAATAGTTTATGAACCATAGAGAAGTTGGAATACAGTAGGTTTAACACCAATATAAATAAAGAATGAGTTCATTACAGTACCTTGAAGTGGTGTTTTGTTTTCTTTCGCTAACGGAGCTCACGAGATTTTCTGCCAAGTTTTGTGTTGTGAAGTTTTCAAGTTTTGGGTAAAAGATTTGATGGATTATGGAAAAAGGAGTGGCAAGAGCCTAAGCTTGGGGATGCCCATGGCACCCCAAGATAATCTAAGGACACCTAAAAGCCAAAGCCTAGGGACGCCCCGGAAGGCATCCCCTCTTTCGTCTACTTCCATCGGTAACTTTACTTGGAGCTATATTTTTATTCACCACATGATATGTGTTTTGCTTGGAGTGTCTTGTATTATTTGAGTCTTTGATTTTTAGTTTACCACAATCATCCTTGCTGTACACACCTTTTGAGAGAGACACACATGATTCGGAAATTGTTAGAATACTCTATGTGCTTCACTTATATCTTTTGAGCTATATAGTTTTTGCTCTAGTGCTTCACTTATATCTTTTAGAGCACGGCGGTGGTTTTGTTTTATAGAAAATATTATTCTCTCATGCTTCACTTATATTATTTTGAGAGTCCTACAAAACAGCATGGTAGTTTGCTTTAATTATGATAGGCATTCAAGATTAGTAAAACAAATTTTCTTATGAGTGTGTTGAATATTATGAGAAGTTTGATACTAGATAATTGTTTTGAGATATGGAGATGGTGATATTAGAGTCATGCTAGTTGAGTGGTTTTGAATTTGAGAAATACTTGTGTTAAAGTTTGTGATTCCCGTAGCATGCACGTATGGTGAACCGTTATGTGATGAAGTCGGAGCATGATTTATTTATTGATTGTCTTCCTTATGAGTGGCGGTCGGGGACGAGCGATTGTCTTTTCCTACCAATCTATCCCCCTAGGAGCATGCACGTAATACTTTGCTTTGATAACTTGTAGATTTTTGCAATAAGTATATGAGTTCTTTATGACTAATGTTGAGTCCATGGATTATACACACTCTTCTTCCTTCCACCATTGCTAGCCTCTCTAATACCGCGCACTTTCGCCGGTATCATACACCCACCATATACCTTCCTCAAAACAGCCACCATACCTACCTATCATGGCATTTCCATAGCCATTCCGAGATATATTTCCATGCAACTTACCACCGTTTTGTTTACTATGACACGCTCCATCATTTTCATATTGCTTCTCATGATCATGTAGTTGACATTGTATTTGTGGCAAAGCCACCGTTCATAATTCTTTCATACATGTCACTCTTGATTCATTGCATATCCCGGTATACCGCCAGAGGCATTCACATAGAGTCATATTTTGTTCTAAGTATTGAGTTGTAATTGTTGAGTTGTAAGTAAATAAAAGTCTGATGATCATCATTTTTAGAGCATTGTCCCAAGTGAGGAAAGGATGATGGAGACTATGATTCCCCCACAAGTTAGGATGAGACTCCGGACTAAATAAAAAAAAAAGAGGCCATAAAAAGAAGAAGAGAAAAGGCCCAAATAAAAAAATGAGAGAAAAAGAGAGAAGGGACAATGTTACTATCCTTTTACCACACTTGTGCTTCAAAGTAGCACCATGATCTTCATGATAGAGAGTCTCCTATGATATCACTTTCATATACTAGTGGGAATTTTTCATTATAGAACTTGGCTTGTATATTCCAATGATGGGCTTCCTCAAAATTCCCTAGGTCTTCGTGAGCAAGCGAGTTGGATGCACACCCACTTAGTTCCTTTTTGTTGAGCTTTCATATACTTATAGCTGTAGTGCATCCATTGCATGGCAATCCCTACTCACTCACATTGATATCTATTAATGGGAATCTCCATAGCCCGTTGATACGCCTAGTTGATGTGAGACTATCTTCTCCTTTTTTGTCTTCTCCACAACCACCATTCTATTCCACATATAGTGCTATGTCCATGGCTCACGCTCCTGTATTGCGTGAAGATTGAAAAAGTTTGAGAACATTAAAAGTATGAAACAATTTCTTGGCTTGTCATCGGGGTTGTGCATGATTTGAATATTTTGTGTGATGAAGATGGAGCATAGCCAGACTATATGATTTTGTAGGGATAACTTTGTTTGGCCATGTTATTTTGAGAAGACATAATTGCTTAGTTAGTATGCTTGAAGTATTATTGTTTTTATGTCAATATTAAACTTTTGTCTTGAATCTTTCGGATCTGAATATTCATACCACAATTAGAAGAATTACATTGAAATTATGCCAAGTAGCATTCCACATCAAAAATTCTGTTTTTATCATTTACCTACTCGAGGACGAGCAGGAATTAAGCTTGGGGATGCTTGATACGTCTCCAACGTATCTATAATTTTTGATTGTTCCATGCTATATTATATTCTGTTTTGGATGATTAATGGGCTTTGTTATACACTTTTATATTATTTTTGGGACTAACCTATTAACCGGAGGCCCAGCCCAGAATTGCAGTTTTTTGCCTATTTCAGAGTTTCGCAGAAAAAGGATATCAAACGGGGTCCAAACGGAATGAAACCTTCGGGAACGTGATTTTCGGAACGAACGTGATCCAGAGGACTTGGACCCTACGTCAAGACATCAACCAAGAGGGCACGAGGTAGGGGGCGCGCCTACCCCCCTGGGCGCGCCCTCCACCCTCGTGGGCCCCACATTGCTCCACCGACGTACTTCTTCCTCCTATATATACCTACGTACCCCCAAACTACCAGATACAGAGCAAAAAACCTAATTCCACCGCCGCAACCTTCTGCACCCGTGAGATCCCATCTTGAGGCCTTTTCCGGAGCTCCGCCGGAGGGGGCATCGATCACGGAGGGCTTCTACATCAACACCATAGCCTCTCTGATGATGTGTGAGTAGTTTACCTCAGACCTTCGGGTCCATAGTTATTAGCTAGATGGCTTCTTCTCTCTTTTTGGATCTCAATACAATGTTCTCCCCCTCTCTTGTGGAGATCTATTTGATGTAATCTTGTTTTGCGGTGTGTTTGTTGAGACTGATGAATTGTGGGTTTATGATCAAGTTTACTATGAACAATATTTGAATCTTCTCTGAATTCTTTTATGTATGATTGGTGATCTTTGCAAGTCTCTTCGAATTATCAGTTTGGTTTGGCCTACTAGATTGATCTTCTTGCAATGGGAGAAGTGCTTAGCTTTGGGTTCAATCTTGCGGTGTCCTTTCTCGGTGACAGTAGGGGCAGCAAGGCACGTATTGTATTGTTGCCATCGAGGATAACAAGATGGGGTTTATATCATATTGCATGAGTTTATCCCTCTACATCATGTCATCTTATTTAAGGCGTTACTCTGTTCTTATGAACTTAATACTCTAGATGCATGCTGGATAGCGGTCGATGTGTGGAGTAATAGTAGTAGATGCAGGCAGGAGTCGGTCTACTTGTCTCGGACGTGATGCCTATATACATGACCATACCTAGATATTCTCATAACTATGCTCAATTCTGTCAATTGCTCAATAGTAATTTGTTCACCCACCGTAATACTTATGCTCTCGAGAGAAGCCACTAGTGAAACCTATGGCCCCCGGGTCTATTTTCCATCATATTAATCTTCCAGCACTTAGCTACTTTTATTGACCTTTTATTTTACTTTGCATCTTTATCATAAAAATACCAAAAATATTATCTTATCATATCTATCAGATCTCACTCTCGTAAGTGACCGTGAAGGGATTGACAACCCCTTTATTGCGTTGGTTGCGAGGATTTATTTGTTTGTGTAGGTGCAAGGGACTCGTGCGTGGCCTCCTACTGGATTGATACCTTGGTTCTCAAAAACTGAGGGAAATACTTACGCTACTTTGCTGCATCACCCTTTCCTCTTCAAGGGAAAACCAACGCAGTGCTCAAGAGGTAGCAAGAAGGATTTCTGGCGCCGTTGCCGGGGAGGCTTACGCAAGGTCAAGTCAAGATTTGGACTCCCGACAACGAGCCATTTCTGGCGCCGTTGCCGGGGAGTCTACGCAAAAGTCAACATACCAAGTACCCATCACAAACCCTTATCTCCCGCATTAAATTATTTGCCATTTGCCTCTCGTTTTCCTCTCCCCCACTTCACCCTTGCCGTTTTATTCGCCCTCTCTTTTTCCTTTGCCTCTTTTTTGCTTGCTTCTCGTTTGCTCGTGTGTTGGATTGCTTGCTTGTCACTATGGCTCAAGACAATACTAAATTGTGTGACTTCACCAATACCAACAACAATGATTTCCTTAGCACTCCAATTGCTCCTCTTACCGATACTGAATCTTGTGAAATTAATGCTGCTTTGTTGAATCTTGTCATGAAAGATCAATTCGCCGGCCTTCCGAGTGAAGATGCCGCTACCCATCTCAATAGCTTCGTTGATTTGTGTGATATGCAAAATAAGAAAGATGTTGACAATGATATTGTTAAATTGAAGCTATTTCCTTTTTCGCTTAGAGATCATGCTAAAGCTTGGTTTTCGTCTTTGCCTAAAAATAGTATTGATTCTTGGAATAAGTGCAAAGATGCTTTTATCTCTAAGTATTTTCCTCCTGCTAAGATCATCTCTCTTAGAAACGATATTATGAATTTTAAGCAACTTGATCATGAACATGTTGCACAAGCTTGGGAGAGGATGAAATTAATGATACGTAATTGCCCTACACATGGTTTGAATTTGTGGATGATTATACAAATTATTTATGCTGGATTGAATTTTGCTTCTAGAAATCTTTTAGATTCGGCCGCGGGAGGCACTTTTATGGAAATCACTTTAGGAGAAGCTACCAAACTCCTAGATTCGGCTCGGGGAGGAGTCAAGGTCGCGTCCGGCGAGGAGGAGACGAGGAGGACGGGGCAGCGTCGCGGCGTCAGGGAGGCGCGAGATCCCGCCAGGTCTTGGGCGAGGACAGCGGCGCAAGGACGGAGGTCGGGAGGTGCGGTGCTCGGCGCCGGCTGGCAGCGGCCTTCAGGCGCGGGCGCGTCGAGAGGAGTGGGATCGAACAGATGCGCCCCTCCCATGTGCGCCTGTGTGTGTGTGTGTGTCGTGGGTGGCGGCGTGAGGAGGGAACGAGGGGGAGTGGGGGACCGTGCGGGAGAGAGTGGTTATCGCTAGGGTTTGG
>NC_057802.1:268968177-269011489 GCF_018294505.1 Triticum aestivum | reverse complement strand
GTTGTTTCCTTTTTCTTTTTATTTATTGTACCTTTTATCTTTTAGTTTTGTTTCCTAATATTTTAGTTTTAGTAAAATTTACACTCATCATCTAATTAGTATTTCAACTTAGTCCTTAGTCACAAAAAGTCTAGTCCTCAAATAAATCAGTTTGACATTTTATTAATTACAAAAGGTATTTAAATAGTTGTTTTTGCTGCTGTTTATTCATCTTATAGTATTTAAACATTTTATAAAGGTGTGGTTCCTCCACCATAATTACCTATGAAATGTTTGGTTCACTCCAAACATTTTAGTTTTAACATTTGAAAAGTTTTGTTGTTTGCCGTATATTAAATTTGAATTTTGAACCGGTTTTTGAACTAACACGAGATTAGCAACGGTAACCGAGGTGACGTGGCATCGTTAGCATGGGATTACTGTAGCCTAATTGTCCGGGCGTCACAATTCTCCTCCACTACAAGAAATCTCGTCCCGAGATTTAAGAGGTGGAATAAGGGGGAAAGGTCCGGTTACGAAATTCTAACGAATCTTCACGGTCTTGGTTGCTCTTCTCGAAGAGGTTGATCCATTACATTATCGTCTTCATTTCTCTAATCATGATGAAGCCGACATCCTTTCTTCGGGATCTCCATCGTACTTATGGAAAGACAAGGGGTAAGACTTGGGAAGGGCGTAGCTCAATACATGTCAGGTATCTGGGGCTATCTCCGTGGACAAGGCATAGAGGCATCTCTCGAGTTGATATTTAAGAAAGACACCGAGAGAAAGGTAAGAAGGTGCAATACGAAGTCTCAAGCGGATAGGCAATCATTCGTTGCCTGAAACAAAGTGTGAAAGGGGTTCAGAGAAATGGGAATAAGTATTGCGTGTGTTACCAGAATAGATCACTAGGTAGGTGGCCCGTGAATTGCGTACGAAGTCAAGCGCGAGGAATAACTTTGACAATAGGGTGTATAGGAGAGTAAGGTTTTGATCCTGTGGAACTGTGGGTTATGGGGGCATGACAAGAGGGTACCCTGTTACCATGTGGTTTAAAGTAGAAAGGGGGCTGACATCTTGCACGGTCACGATAGCAAGGCATGTCAGAGGGTAGCCTGTCAGTTATGTCGGCAACAATATCGATACCAAGGGCGAGGGAGGAAGAGAACCATTTTCCTGCTCGTTGAACGAGGCGGACCAATAGGCAAAGTTCTCGTCCATCGGTGGTTACCGGAATATCATCAACAATAGTAACAGGGTCTTGCTGACCGAGTTGTACACCACGGTGTTTACATAAGCAGGGAGATATTATTGCTTATGCCATATAGATCACAGAAAGGTTAAGCAAAACAATGGAAAGGAAATTATGTTTACCAGATTAAACAAAACAATGGAAGGGAAAATGTGTTTAAACACATATTTCAGGGGTATATTCTTCGCAAGGACAAGCAGAGCATGATATCCATGACAGGATATAATGTAGAAAACCCTTTAGGAAAGGGGAGAGAAATTTCATGACATTACCCATACAAAAGTGTCTGGATAATTTGATAAAGAAAATTTGGCATTGTGCTTCAAATGTTCTTATTGAAAATCGGAGTACCGCATACATGCTTCGAGATAGCATTGACATGGTCATCACGTAAGGGTCAAATTTTGGATACACAAAGGATCCATCAGGAACAACTTATAGAATAAGTTTTACAATTTCATCATGGAAGAATGGATATCCTTGCTAAGAAGGAAACTATAACAATAGGTCCTTTGGTCAGGCGTGCTAGGCATGACATCACCTTACCGAGTCATCTAAAGACCAATGTTATAACTCTTGGAAATATGTTCCAACCATCATATCTGACCGAGGTTCAGATCCGATTGGTGTCAGGATACCTCAGACTTAGGATGCCTGAGAAGAAAAGGTGCAACACAAATTTGACGAGATGACAATGTATGATTCTCGGGAAATGAACTATGGGAGAAGGTTCTGACACAAGAGTTCATCATTAAACCAAGGAGAGGATGAGGAGGTGGCTGATGGACTCAGCGACAATTCATTGAGATTTTCAAAAGATGGATTTCCACACCTAGGTGAACAAGGAGATACCATTTGTCAGATCAAATGATATAATGAGGTATGCTCGAGGAAAACATACACAATTAAACATTGGTTGAAAGGTGCATCCAAAATATGGGCTTAGGTAGCATGATCGATGTTAGAATGGTGATTCAATAACCAATGGTCTAAGAATGAATTATCGACCATTAACTTCAAAGCAATAGGGTTGCTAGAAGTTTTGAAGTCGCACATCATAGTTGAATTGTCGGTTTTCCAGTTAGAAACAACACGGGGACCAAGGAATGAACGGATATGGCAAGAAGTATCACCTGTATCAAGAATTCCTAAGAGGTGGTGAAATTCTTGCAACATTCTTGATATATAAGATGGTATTACTTCAAGGTAGAACATAAGACAAGCTAGATAGCCATGAACTCAAGGTATAGCCACAACACAAACAAGTTTGTGTTGGAAAGAAGGCAAGGAAGTAGTCGATGACAACACAATTTACCAAGGGACAAGGATGGTATTTCCCATGAAGAATTCAATAGATATCTTGGAAGAGCTCAGAATGTTGATGATGATCCGCTACAAAAAAATACACTTCCGTGATGATACGTGTTTGTCATAGTAGGTCACGTTTTCTGTCATGCATGTACATCCATGACAAATTTATGACAGAATCAAGATAGTCATACCCGGGCTGTCGTAGAAGTGTTCCATGACATTACCAGAATTATCATCACGGAAGTGTCCACTTCCATGATGATAAATCGCGCGTCACAGAAGTGCTTTCGTCAAGGGTGACTGACACGTGGCATCCACCGTAACGGAACGCCGTTAAGCTATCGGGTCCGATTTTGTCCGATAACCCGTTAATAGCCCCGACCAATGGGGATTTTCCATGTGTAAAATCATCATTGGCTGGAGGAAACACGTGTCGGCTCACCGTTGGGACAGATGTCATCCACTCATTGGACCCAAAGCGCCTATGATACGTCGACACGTGGCACGGCCCAACAGAGGCCCATTCCTGTGAAAAGGCCGGCCCGTTTGACTTGGTAAGGTGGCGGGCTGGCCCACGGCAAGCCTGTTAACGGCCTGTTCGCATATAGCCCATTTACAGCCCGCTAACCCTGGGCCCGTTTACGGCCTATCCGAATTAGGCCCACTAGCGTCATCTGGGCCGTCCAATATAATTCCAGCCTATTTTAACTTCCGGCCCATGTATGGCCCATGACGTCTTTCGGCCCATGTGAGGCCCTTATTACTCTCGGCCCATTAACGACCCGTGGTAAAACTGCCTCGTAATGAACAGTGTATCACTTTATACCCATTAACGGCACGTGGTGAAACTGGCCCGTAATGAACAGTGTATCACTTTATACCCATTAACGGCCCATTATTCCGTTGGGCCGTTTCCAGCCCATGTTATCTTTCGGCCTTCTCGGGGCCCATTTATTCTTGGGCACATTTCCACATTCGTTTACTTACGGCCCGTTACTGTCATTTTCTGCTTGTGGGCCAAATTCAGCCCGTGGTTACAGTCGGCCCATTTGTGGCCCGTTATACGTTGGGCTGTTTTCATAGCGTCATCAAAATACAGCCGATTAACGACGGCCCGTTATGGTCGGCCCATGAACGGACGATTTCAACTCTAGCCCATTTACGGCCATAATGTGGTCTGTTATTGGCCCATGTTTGGCCAACTGATCATAAGCCCGTAGAAGGCCCATTGATGATACGGCCCATAGAAGGCCCATTGTGTCTACGGCCCGTATAAGGCTCATTGTTTCTATGCCACGTAGAAGGCCCATTGTTTCTATGGCCCTTAGAAGGCCCATTGTTTCTACGGCCCGTAGGAGGCCCATGTTAACTACAGCCGGTGGGCATCAAAGTTCGCTAGCAGTGCAAATATAGGGAACACCCTACACTATAAAAAATGGCTTGCTGTTTTCTTCAGCCGGTGGCTGCACGTTAAGAACAAATTTTGTATCGCACCAAAACAAACTACAACTATAAAACAAAAGGAAGGTTGGCATAAAAGTTAACAATCTAGCAGATAAATGCACCACCAGAAGTTCAGAAGCTCAGTTCATTTGACCTGACTGTTACGTTTCATGCTGTATTGTCCGATGGAGCACCATAACCTTCGCCTTCAGTTCTCCTAGGCTCCTGAACAACATAGCAAATGTCTGATAGTCTGGTTTCAAAACCATGCATATCTTGACAACATCGAACAATGTCTCTCCTTGTTTCACAAAGGGTCTCTATTAGGGAATGGACTTGTGTCTGGAGCGCAGATACAACATTGTTTTGAGCTTGCATATCTTGATCATCAGGCAGTTTGGACGAGATTGCCTTAACAACCAAGCCAGTATTACGTAGGAACGTGCTTTTGGCACTGTTAGTGGACATGTACTGACCCACTACAGCAAGATCTGACATTGCGGTTATAGTTGCCTCGCCACCTTCAGAAGGTGGCGGTTCCACCGTTTTTTCCATAGCTCGCTAAAAAGTTGTGGTTTTACATTAGTAGTACTAGAACAGAAGATATTAAGGAGGCGGCAAAACCAAACAAAATAGCTTTGGTCTATATACAGAACTTATTCTGGTGAACCCATGTAAAATAATAGTTGTATTTTATTGCAAAGTACATAATAAAACCAGGTTCCAAACATATGACCATGTACCATCGCTAATGTATTGTCTTTTTCTTCACATTGTATTGAGGGCTAAGGATAAAGAGACGAAGTTTATAATACGGTAAGCATAGTATGACATCATTCATATCACAAAACAACTGAGAACAGACAAACAGGCAATTGTAACGTTGTGTGGGCAAGTCCAGCACGGAACTAGATTACAGGTCAAGATCAAAGGAACATCACTCCTCTCTTTTAAACCTTGTAAGGTGCAATGATACGCTAAGACAATTGTGTATAAAATTGAAAAGAGTAATAGAAATTGGCCGCAAACCATGCAGTTCAAGGCACAAGTCAGAGTAAGTAGTAGTTAAAAGGCATGAGGATTAAGGACTTACAACAGTGGCTTTGACTGGCGTAGTCATGCCCTTCTTCTTGCTGGTGTGACAGTCCTTGAAGATTTCCACAACATTTGGTTCAGGTACTTTTTGGTCCTTGCGGGCTTTCCTCTGCATTTGGAACAAGTCAATATAGATCTGATAATATGGTACAGCGAAAAGAGTGAAACAACAGCTAATTACAAGAGCCTCGCAGTGTGCAGTATAGCTACGAGATCCTGTCGTCTGTTGGAATTTCACTTTCGTACGGTTGGCCTTGTTCTTTGAACAGCTCACCTACAAGAAGATAGATTTGTGTGGCACATGCGTAAATAGGACTTCAACATGTGATCTGATGACATATATATAATGTACCTGATACTTTGGATCGGACCAGTGTTTAACGAGGCCTCTCCAGTCTTCGTCAGATATATTTTCCACTGGAGATGTTTGGGCAAGTTCACTGTTAGCCTTGCCTTCAAAGTGAGTTTTCGTCAAGTAATACCGATACTGTCGCAGAGCAGACTTGAAAACATGGGTGCAAGCTTGTCTGGTTGCATCATCTTGGCTATCCAACTTGAACCTCCTCTGTTGAAAATTATGGGAGTCTCATTATCAGCAACCTAGAAAGTATTGGACAGAGCAACACGATATTACTAGTTTCCATACATAACCATACTTACAGATAAATGGTCGAGGAAGGTGTTGAACTGGGTTTCGTCTTTGTCATTCCTGTACTGAATCCATGTTGGGAGGATACGTACATGACACCTAACAGCAACCGCTGCCTCTGATACTAACTTGGCTGACTCTGTAGCATCACGTGGCCTTTTTAAACCTGCCTCAAAACGGATCTCCATTCTTCCTCCTCTAGATTTAGTTAACCTATCGAGCATTATCCCTGATGTTTGTTTCCTCTTGCGCCTAGGTGCTAGTCCAACAACAAACATAGGAAGTGTTAGTGTACATCAAACTGTGAGACTACATATAAAGAAGCATGCAACTGTAACTTGACTCCAGCAACTACCTTCTTGCTGTTGATGCTCACAAAGTTCATCTGATCTTGCCAACTCATCTTGTGTCAAGAGTGCTTCGGAAGTAGTGTCAGGTGGCAAGGGAGCTTGGGAACGTGCTGCTAGCTGAGTTGACCAACGAGTAAATCGTGTAGCTGGTGGTACTGTGGAAGGTGTTGCAACAACTAGGGTTGTCTCTGCTTGTTTGGTGGCAGCTATTTGTTTCTGTTTGGCTTGTTCTGCAGCTCGTGTAGCATGGGATACCCTGTCGGTACAATTTTCCGCTGGACTTTGACCTTCTATTGCACCATCAGTACCAGCAGAATCTGCAGGATTGTTCCGCTTCCCTTTCCCTGTCGTTCTGTCTTGCTTCCTCTTTCTCTGTGCCATGTTAAGTCAAGCCAACAAGAAAAACGAATAACAATTTAGTTCTTCAGAACAAATGTACTTTGATGTAAGAACATGGTGTGATAGATAGATATTGTATGTTCTAGAAACAGGAAGACGTGTCTTAGTCACAAGTATAATGTGTAAAGTAAGCAGATGAAATTCAACAAAATTAGAAGCAATACAAGCTAGACATCATACATAACATGCAACCACATATAACAGTGCCAAGTTAGAGGGAGCACCTGTGATGGTGCACTAGGGGAGACGTGCTCATCACCAACACAACTACGTTGAGTGTCTATGCATGTGTTGTCTTGGAAATCATCTTGGGGGGATGGAGGAGTAGAATCTGTAGAGGCCCTCCATTTAGAAGGAGCACCTTCATCCGCTGCCTTGCTAACTTCCTTCCGCTTTATTGATTTTGAATTGTCAAGTAAAACCGACAAGAAAAAGTGTCGGCGTTCTGGGAACGGGGGTCCCCAGACTTGCCTGCCTGCGGCCCACGGCGTGGCTAGCAGGTCGTACGGTCCATCTTCATCGACAAGGCATTCAAGACCCTCGCGAGGGGCCAAGCCTCGCGGGGCGGACGACCCAAGACCTCCTCCGGAGCGGCCTCGCCAGGCAGGCTCACGAGGAGCGGAGATATCAAGGCGGGGGAAACCTCGCGAGGCTCTCGTGACGTGAGGCATGACGATCGAAACCAGGCGGGCGCCAGGCAGGCACTAGCGCGCGCAGCGTCCTTGTTTCCTCTTTGGTGCTAAGGAGGCAGGCGCAGGCGCGGAGTACCGAGGCATCAAGCAAAGGTTTCCATATCGGTGCAACGAGACCGAAGACTAGCAGGACGGCAAGACGGAGGTCACCATGGAGCCCAAGACGGCGTCACCACCAGAGCCTTTTGCAGGCAAAGACCGCTTTTGTCAGGATAGCTTGTACTAGCTGTCCCCTTTCAAATTGGCCGCCGTTGTTGGCTCCCTTCCCTCTCAATATTTGGGAAGAGGACCAGGGCCTATATAAGTAGAATTAGCCACCACAGTAGGGGCATCTGATCTGATCTTGAGCCTATCCTTAGCCACGCACCAAGCACACAAACACCTCAACCTCAGGAGGCTGTTCTTCCCCTTGTACTGTTCATCATCAGCCCAAGAGGCAATCCACCACCACACACTGGAGTAGGGTATTACACCACATCGGTGGCCCGAACCAGTATAAATCTCGTGTCTTGCTGTGTTGCGAGTTTGTCGAGTTCGTCCGTGAGATGTTAGAGAGCTAGGGCGTAGATCGGTAGGTAGAGAACTTCGCGCGCACCCCAGAGTTCAAACCTTAATGGTTTTGCCGGAACCCGATATCCGGCATTTGGCGCGCCACGTAGGGGTGCGGCGTAGCTTCCCTTCCGTCGATCGGCGCTCCGTCGCTCTGTCATCTCCATGGCGGACGCTCGCCGCGCTCGAGCTGAGCGCCGGGCTGGCCTCACCGCCCGTGTTGCTCAGACGGCTCCCGTCAGCGGGCCACCTCGTCTTTCTCCGTCTCCTGCCGCCAACGGCGCTACCGGCCCGGCGGGGAACGAGCAGCAAGCGTCCTCGCTGCACCCATCGGTGCGGCAGGACGGCCGCACCGCCACTCCATCGTCGACCCCGGCCGGTTCCTCGTCCCATGCACGTCGCGCTCCCATGGACGCGCGAGACACGCTCCTCATGGCGAACGAGCTCCTGCGCTACCGCCCGGTCGATGACCTCTACGAGGAGTGGCTCGATCGCGTCGCCGGGCTCGTCCACGCCGCAGGGGGCTCCCTGGCGCCGTCCCTCTCTCTGTCTCACCCTCCGCCAGCCACGGGCGACGTGGCTCATGGAGCGCCTCCACCACCTCTGCCCCAAGACGGTGCCTTGGCGCCAAGGCGCGCGGCCCCACGGCGCGACCCACCACGCCCGGTGCCCGCGCGCGAAGAGAGAAGCTGCCAAGAAATTCCTCGGCCGCGAGAAGCTGCACCTGCGCTCCCCGCGCCGCCTCGCCAAGACCACGCGCTACCTGCGGTGGCGGCACGCGGACCTCATCAAGACCAAGCTCCACCTCCGAGACGGGCCCCGGCAACCACGTCCGGCTGCCGCGCCTTCACCCCCGAGCTGCGTAGCGTCGCCTGGCCGGGCAAGTTCAAGCCAGATCTGCCCCCTCGCTACGACGGCACCCCCGACCCCGCGGTGTTCCTGCAGCTCTACGAGCTGAGCATCGAAGCGGCCAATGGCGATGAGAAAGTCATGGCGAACTGCTTTCCCGTGGCTCTCAAGGATGGTGCCCGCTCCTGGCTCCTGAACCTGCCACCGGGCTCGATCTCCTCCTGGGACGAGATGCGCGAGCGCTTCATCGCCAACTTCCAGGGCACCCGCGACCGCCGGCCGGCCGCGGCAACCTGCGCCGCATCAAGCAACAACCAGGAGAGACCCTCCAGAAGTACATCCAGCGCTTCAACAACACTCGTCTCAAGATCCCCAAGGTCACGGACAAGGCCATCATCTCCGCGTTCTCCGACGGCGTCCGTGGCATCAAGATGAAGGAGGAGCTAGCTATCCACGAGGAGATGTGCACGTCTCAGGAGCTATTCAACCTGGCGACCAAGTGCGCAAGAGCTGAGGAGGGGCGCCTCTCCCTCCTCGAGCTGCCAGCTGCGGGCGCAGAGGAGAAGAAGGCCAAGGCCAAGGACGTGAAGCGCAAGGAAGCAGCTGTGCTCGCAGCGGAGCCCGACACCAAGCGAGGCAGAGATCAGCTCGATTCATCCAAGAACAGCCGGCCGTTCTGCGTCTTCCACAACCTGAACACCCACAACACAAGTGACTGTTAAGAGCTCAGAGCCATTCACGAAGGACGCTTCGGTCGACGCCCCGAGCGCAGCGACCGGGGCTACGGTCGAGGAGGAGGACATGGTGGCGGACGCTGGGACGACTGCGGCCCGCACCAGGAGTGGCGTGACCGGCCTCGTGAGGACCGCTGGCAGGATCATCCTCGCGAGGCCACCTGGAGAGACCAGCCTCGTGAGGATCGCCCTCAGGGCAACGCCGGTATTCCCCCGCTGCCGCCACCGCCAAGAAGGAACAACGACCACCATCAAGACGAGGGGGTTGGGGGCTTCCAAGAGCCGCGTGCTATCGCTTGCATCTTGGGCGGAGCCCAGGCCCCAGCCTCGTAGCGCATCTTCAAGCAGTTTGCTCATGAAGTGAATGCAGTCCTCCCCAAGCTCGAGGCCACCCGCCCGCTCAGGTGGTCCTAGTGCCCCATCACGTTCAGCTCGGCAGATCAGCTCAAGTGCGCAGCTACCGCTGGCGCCCTCCCGATGCTTTGTTCACGAGTCATCAACAACGTGCAAGTTACCAAGACCCTCATCGACGGCGGCGCAGGGCTCAACGTCCTGTCCGTCGATACGTTCGACAACCTCCGAGTCCCATATGACCAGCTTCAGCCTACCAAGCCTTTCTCAGGAGTGACCGACGGTTCACCACGCCGATAGGGCAGGTCCGCCTCCCTGTCACCTTCGGAGAACGCAAGCACTACCGCACCGAGCTCATTGACTTCGACGTCGCTCACATTCGTCTTCCGTACAACGCCATCCTCGGGTATCCTGCCCTGGCCAAGTTCATGGCCGTGACCCACCACGGCTGCAATGTCCTCAAGATGTCGGGAAGCGGCGGAATCATCACAGTCCCGTGCGAAGAAAGAGACGCGGTGTACTCCCTCGAGCGTGCCTTTCAAGCTGCGGCGATCGACAACCCTGACATCAAGGGCGAGGGCCCTCTAGAGGCCATCCCCAAGAAAAAGCAGTTGCGCCGAACCGGACCTCAGGGGGGTGGCGTCACGGTTGGGACCTCGTCAGGATCAGCGCCCGCTCCAGGGGCGCCTCCCTCCATCGCATAGGAAGGCGCGCCCAGCGCCCTCCTCGGGCAAGGCTCGAGGGCTCTCTGCTGGAGGGCCTCAGACCTTGCCAACGTCACGAGGGAGGCGCTTGGGCAACACTTGAAGGCGTGCTTTGCGGCACGTTTTCCTCGGGAGGGCCCACGGCAAGAATCACCCACCGTTCAGGAGTTCATCACCAAGACCACCCAGGAATTGCAAGACGCAAGGGCCATGCGCGGCGACCGCCGCTCACAAGGCGCAGCTTCCCATCCAGGCGAGGATGCTGGGCTGCGCGTCTGCATTGACGTTCCAGGGCTCAACAGGGCCGCTTCTCAGGAGCTCTTCTGGCCTTCGCACGCAGGGCGCTGCGAGGGTCCACCGCACAGCTACGTTCGCATGCCTTTTGGCTTGCCGAGCGTATCATACATTTACCAGCGCAACCTGCGGAGCATCCTGGCGGCTCAGGAGGCCAGGCGCCATGCTGTCCTGGTGGAGATAGAGACGGTCCTCCAGGAACCGCCCGAGCCCCCAGAGCCTCCTGAGGCTCAGGGCCCCGGTGGCTCGTGAGGAGCTACCCCTTCGTTGCACGCCTTCAGCTGCCTCAACTCTCCTTCGTCGACAGAACCAGGTGACATTTTCCAAGTTCATTTAGCTGGGAGCGCCCCTCGGTCTGCATTATTCCTAGGCCGCGTGGGTCCGTCCCTGTGGCATGTATCCTTTTCTTATGCCTTTTAGCTTACCTTGCTGGGGGCGCCCCTTGGGCTGCATTATCCCCAAGCCGCTCGGGCCTGACCCAGTGGCATGTATCTCCCTTGCATTGGCTTAAGCCTGTTGCTCTCATGTTTCATCTATCTGTGATTACCACCTGCTCGATTGTTGCCTCCCACGGGGCCTCCTGACACTGGCACGACGCTGGTGCATGGGTCCATCACTGCCACGTCGACAAAACTGAGCGGTCGAGCTCTGGCTCGGGCACGCCCCGCGCACGCCACCTCGCCAGGCCCTCAGTGCCTTCATTTCCTCGCGGAGTAGCCAGGGGCAGGCTGGCAACCATAACGGCAAAACCATGTTTCTTCTTGTGCTGGATCGCAGGGATCTCATGAAGAGGATAGCAGGCCGCACCACGAGCTTCCTTTCCTCTCGTACAATCCGCTTGCGCTTTAAAAGGGGGGCTCCTGAGCATCGCGACTCAGGAGCTCTTACTGGCTCTCCAGCCTTCACCTCCTGGCCTTGATCACGGCATCGCGACCTGGCATACCAGCGGCGGCTGGGCTCGCTCGAGGGCCGGGACCTGAGGACGTAGAGCACTAAGGAGAACACAGGAATAGGGAGACTCGTACGGGCCTAACCTGGCTACGCTGCGGGTGTTTGCGCACAGGCCTGGCGCATCGCGAAGAATCGACCCTGAACTACCGAGATAAGTCTCGCGCTCAGATCGGATAATCGTTGGAACCTAAGGGTCACGCTCGTCACAGCCCTGTTGCGGCCACGTCACCTCCCTTTCTTATCTTGCCATAGCTGCTTGAGCGCTAAAGGGGACCTCCTGAGCATCGTGCCTCAGGGGCTCTTACTGGACCTCAGGCCGCTCACCTCCTGGCCTCGACCACGACATGCGACCTGGCATACCAGCGACGGCTGCAGCCTACCTGGGGACCAGGACCTGTCAGTGTAGAGCAATATGCTGTCGCGAGGTTGGAAAGGGGAGACCGAGCCTTAACAGGACATGCATTTCGCAGATTTTCATAATAAAGAAGATATACACAAAAAGGCATTACAGATCCTTACACGCCCCCGCGGGGCACTTTCTGATTCCTCGCAGGGAACAAAAGACTAGAACCTAGTAGAATCCTATCTACACCCTCCCGCGGCTGACGCCATCATCAACAGTGGGCCACGGGAGGCCGACGCCAACCTCATCCAGATCAGCGACGGCGGCGGCCAGACGTTGCAGCCCTGCTCCGAGCACGGAGAGAGCTCAGGGGCACGTAGCTGTCATCGCTCGTCTCCGGAGTCTTGTAGAACTCAGGAGAACCACTGGACTCCCAAGAGTCGCTGCTGCTGGAGCAGCCGCGAGCGGGGCGCGCCTCACCTTGGCGCTCCCCTTCGGGGCAGCACTCCAAGCGGTGACCCTCCGCGTCGAAGACCTTGAAGAATAGCGTGGAGGCGCTGTCGTACTCGAAGTGGATCGCGAGGGCGCCCTCCGTGCGGCAAACCTACGCGACCTCGCCCCAGCCGCGGGTCATGAAGATCTTGCCAGTGGAGACTGCTTCAACCTCTGCTCCGGTCAGCGAAGCGTCGCAGTCGGCATGCTGCAACCAAAGCTCGTGAGGCCCCCTCGGCGGCATCACATCGGAGAAGAAGTGAGGGAAGCGGATCCAGGAACTAGGGGGCACTGCCGCCCATAGCACGAGGTCGCATGATGAGTCCGCGGCATGGACTCCAGGGGCGACGGCGCTCGTCACCGCAGCGCGTCGACCTTGGCCGCGGTGCGCGTGTCGACCTTGGCCGCGGTGCACGCGCCGACGCTCGTTGCTCCTTCCTCCCGAGCCCCCGGCTTGGGCGTACAAGGACAGCGGGTACCCAGGAGGAGGCCGCTTGTACCATGGCCTCGTCACCACCTGCAACGCCGTGGCATCACGGCGGTGAGTTGACCTCTTCTTTGGCGGAAGCAGCGCCGGCGAGTCGAGGGGAATCTTTCCCTTCTCGTCAGCTGAGAATCTCTGGATCAGCGCCATTGAAGTCGTTGCTAGCAGTGGAGCAGAGGAGGAAGAAACAAGCGAACAAGGAAGAGATGGGCGACGGGGGCTCCGCCCCCTCCCCATTTATAGCGAGAGAAGGCCAACCAGCGCCCCCCACTATCACAGGTAATGATGATCTTCCTTGCATGTCACAGGGATTTGTCAAGTCGGGCAGTTGCCTCGGTAGCGTGGGGAAGCGGAGATGCCCACGTCCAATGAACCGCCACGCGTCGACCAAGGCCGCGGGCTTATGGGGCCCGCGGCTCTCCGTGCTTGACCTTTGGCTTCGCCTTGAAGCCAAGCCCGAGCGCGCATTGGGCTCGGGGGCTACTGTCGGCGTTCTGGGAATGGGGGTCCCCAGACTTGCTTGCCTGCGGCCCATGGCGTGGCTATGCTAGCAGGCCGTACGGCCCATCGTCATCGACAAGGCATTCAAGACCCTCGCGAGGGTCCAAGCCTCGTGGGGCGGACGACCCAAGACCTCCTCCGGAGCGGCCTCGCCAGGCAGGCTCACGAGGAGCGGAGATATCAAGGCGGGGGAAACCTCGCGAGGCTCTCGTGACGTGAGCCATGATGATCGACACCAGGCGGGCGCCAGCGCGCGCAGCGTCCTTGTTTCCTCTTTGGTGCTAAGGAGGCAGGCGCAGGCGCGGAGTACCGAGGCATCAAGCAAAGGTTTCCATATCGGTGCAACGAGACCGAAGACCAGCAGGACGGCAAGACGGAGGTCACATGGAGCCCAAGACGGCATCACCACCGGAGCCTTTTGCAGGCAAAGACCGCTTTTGTCAGTGTAGCTTGTACTAGCTGTCCCCTTTCAAATTGGCCGCCGTTGTTGGCTCCCTTCCCGCTCAATATTTGGGAAGAGGACCAGGGCCTATATAAGTAGAATTAGCCACCACAGTAAGGGCATCTGATCTGATCTTGAGCCTATCCTTAGCCACGCACCAAGCACACGAACACCTCAACCTCAGGAGGCTGTTCTTCCCCTTGTACTGTTCATCATCAGCCCAAGAGGCAATCCACCACCACACACTGGAGTAGGGTATTACACCACATCGGTGGCCTGAACCAGTATAAATCTCGTGTCTTTCTGTTTTGCGAGTGCGTCGAGTTCATCCGCGAGATCTTAGAGAGCCAGGGCGTAGATCGGTAGGGAGAGAACTTCACACACACCCCAGAGTTCAAACCTTAAGGGTTTTGCCGGAACCCGAGATCCGACAAAAAGCAATAAAATTCACTCTTCAGAACTCATTCGTGCATGATACTGACAATCAGTACTTTGACGTAAGGCAAACACATGATTCCAGGATGGAATAATACGAAAAACAGGACAGCATGGCATATTCACAACTGTTTGTGTAAACTAAGCAGAAACCATTTCACCAAATAAGAAGCAATGCAAGCTAGACACCACGTGAAAGATGCAACCAATATGACTCTGCCAAGTTAAAAGTGTCCCATCATAAATGGCATTTCAACAAATTAGAAGCAGCGCATGCTATAAATCATATCAAAGATGCAACTAATATCACATTGCATATACTGAAGGTGTCTCGTCATATTGATATATGCGGGATACAAAAAACAATAGTTTTATGTGAGGACATGCTTAATAGACAGATGTACTATGTACTAAATACAGGAAGGCATGTCACATTAACAGGTATAATGTATAAGCTAAGCAGAATAACACAAGCAGTTTAACCAGATTGGAAGAATTACAATCTAGACACCATATACAACATGCAACCACATATCACGCTGCCAAGTTAGAGCAAGCACCTGCGATGCTAGTGTAGGGGAAATGCAGTAATCAACTACAGAGCTACGTTCACTATCTTCATCTAGCCTTGCTGTTTCTTGAGAATCATGTTGGGAGGCTGACGCTGCATTCTTTAAATGAGGAGTAATCCACTTGCCTGTCTGCCTCATCATAAGTGATTGATGAGGGATACACAAGAACATTAGTTTCATGTAAGAACATGGTTAATACACAGATGTACTAGTATGTACCAAAAATAGAAAGGCATGTCATATTCAAAGGTATAATGTGTAAGCTAAGCAGATGCAATTTAACCAAATTGGAAGCAATACAAGCTAGACATCCGGCTGGAGTGGTGAGCATGATCATCCAGGACCTGAGAGCCTGGTGGGAGGCGGGCTGCTTCGCCACCATCGCGGCTTTTTAGTTGGCTTCCAGGTGATGCCTCTCTTTGCTGGGCTTGTCACTGGCTTGGCCAGTGCCCTGACTAGCTATTTGTCTTCTGGTGCTCACGGGATGGTGGTTCATGTCAAAAATATCTTTCCTTATCTTAATAAAGACCGACTTTGGCCTTTTGAATACAAGCTAGACACCATATGGAACATGCAACCACATATGACACCGCAAAGTTAAAGCAAGCACCTGGGATGGTGGTTCATTGCGAGCGAGGTCATCAACTCCAGAGCTACGTTCACCGTCTCCATCTGCTGACACTGCACCTATTATAAGGCTGAAACGTGTCTGGCCTATCCGCGTATGATGCTGGAGCGACTTCTCTCTTTTCTTTTTTGCTTCTCTCATAGCAGCAGAGTCTGAAATACCCTTGCATCAAAGCACAATAGTGAGAGTATGGGTGAAGTGTGTGCAGAACTAGTGCACTGTAAAAGTAGCAGATAGCAGGTGGCTGAAAAATAAATGACAGAAGACATATGATAGCTCTACAACATTGCATGGCAAACAAAATTAGATTCTACTCCATATGATTTTGTAATATATGAGCACAGGAAATGCAGGTACTCCTCCAGCACACCACCACATGTGGTCATATCAAGATAACAGTCGACTGAAAATAAATAGGTCAATCGATTTTTTTAATGAACCGTCCGATCTACAAGGAATGGGCAGATGGCCTTCGTCTACCTCCCGCCAGTCACTGTTGACGATCTTTCTCGAACCGCCAACGACCACCGGCCCAGACCCCTGCCTCCGCCGCACCCCCCTCCCCTCGACCTCACACCACCGTCGTGCTTGGCAGCGCCCCCAGGCCATCCCTTTAATCCCGGCCGACCTCCAGATCGGGCGCCAGTAGCTCTAGGCCCCACACGCCCCTAAGATAAACACCGAGGCGCTGCTTCCCCGGCGTAATAGGCGGACTAGCGCCTGTTACGCCGGGGAATGCTTCCGTTAATTGGGAATCAACTGATCAGGAATTGAAATTCAGGGCGGCGACGGACCTCTAGCTAAGGTGAAATAGTATATGAGAAGAAACCTTGTG
This sequence comes from Triticum aestivum, assembly GCF_018294505.1. Lineage (NCBI taxonomy): Eukaryota > Viridiplantae > Streptophyta > Magnoliopsida > Poales > Poaceae > Triticum > Triticum aestivum. Next base: position 268,995,152 of record NC_057802.1, on the reverse strand, counting down.
CATCGCGAGTTACTAGGAACATCTAGTATCAAGAAGAAGCGGTCAACTAGTGTCTTCTGTGGGATGAATACCGTGCAAGCAGACACGTAAGATTTGCACGAATAAGGGAAGAGGAGTACCATTTTCGGTTGCCGATGTGGTCGCCTCCACATGTCGCGCCGATCTTCTTCTTTTTGCCGGGGAAACCGATGTTCTGGAGGGTGCAGGCTTGGACGAACCCATGGCCAAATTGTTGACTGTGTTGCCGTGGCCATATGTCGGCGGAGGGGAAGCAGATCTGAGGCGGCGAAGGACGGCGCAGCAGGAACAGCTCCGGTGCGGTGGAGGGTGGCGAAGTTGGAGCGGCAGCGGTGAGGCGCAGGACGGCGTGCTTGAACTGGCTCGGGTACGGACGGCTCGGCCTCGGCTTCAACTACTAGCCTTGGAGGGCGTTGCGGTTGAGGTGGTGGACGACGACGTCGGGGTATTGGCTCCGGCGTGATGGAGGAGGGCGGCAGTTGATGGGTGGAATGGGGTGGTGGACGGAGGACGTCGGGGTTTCACGGCTGGTGGAGAGGTAGTTTTTGCGCCCACGGGGTACGAATGGGGAATCGGACGGGTGGGCGGGGGGAGGGGGAGAACCATGTTTCGGTCTGGGACGCGCTTGTTTTTGGCTTTTTTGAACAGAAGATGGGACGCGCTTGTTCGAAATTTGGGGAAAGTACAAACTTTGCCCCCCTCTTAAATTTCGGACCTACTGCGGGTCGGGGGTAGGATGGTAATCCCAGGTGTCCCAAATAGTGGGCGGGAGCGATTTCGGCCGCGCGCATGTGTGCTTAGGCGGCCATTGTGTATGAATGTTTTTCAGAGGCGGTTGCGTGGCATCTAGATGAAGCTACAAACCTACCCCGGTTTAGACCTTTGGACGTTGGGCCGGTAGGTTTCAGGGGTCGGAGTTATTAGAAAAGTAATGTCCTTGTACTACCAAACATTGGTCTCACGCGGTTTCGGGCGAGTAGAGGCTCTTTTTGCGCTTCGTTCGAAATTTTGAAACACAAGCATTCACGTTTAGAGTACTCTTGAACTTTGAGGATTGACCTAAATAGACAATGTTAAATTTGACCTTGTATGTTTGAAAACCTAATTAAATTATCTGCTTCTTTTTGAAATTTTGACACTTGAAAATCCTATAACTACGATTATTTTGGAATGGAGGAGCTAAATTAGAATCTATTTTGTACACGACTACATATGCTATTATGTACAAAATCAGAGCAAAGATTGGTGCCCTCATAATTTAGGTATGATTTACAAATGCCATGATATCAAATTCAAATAACTGAATGGATTTCATGTTGAATTCGATTTTTAAAAACCACCTTAAGTTGAATTCAAATGTATGCTAGTTCATAGGTAGCTATTTATAATGTTCATTGTGTAACTTTCATATGTATAATGTGCTTTACACAAACAACATGAACTATACTCACGTTTATATTCGATTGCTAAAGCGATGCATTGTCTGGAGTTCAAAATACTAACTATGTGTATCAATTGTGTTGAATAATAACATAGACATGCTCAAATTCGATAGAATCTAGATGTCTGATGGATCAATGACAATTCCTTACGCGAATTGCAAATATCATGATCCCATCCTAATATTTGGATACAGTTTATATCTTTAATCAATGTGTACAACAGTCTTGTACGTGTAGTTTCACTCTGCATCGGTGGTCTCTCACACATGCTCACACACTCTCTCCCGAGGTGTCTTTCTCGCACACATGCTCTCGATATAACCCTCCCTCCCTCTCGTAACCATTTACGACTGTCTTCACGAACCTTTATCACAAGTACTCTTCCTCTCGCAAGCATACACACGCACAATCCCCATCGACCCTTTCTATATACATAGACCTGCCTACGTGTCTCCTGTACGCACATTATCTTTAGGCCTGTCTCTCACGCATTGTCTCACACCTCTCTTCCTAATCGACGAGTATGATTCTAGCAGAGCATTCTGTAGGATGCCCCTTAAAGTTAGGTTGGATGAATAGTAATATCAGAGATAAAGGGGTTACCTTAGTCCGAGAACCTAGGGTTACAAATCCTAGCCGGCCTTGTCAGTGGACATAGAGTCCTTCACAATTATGCTATCTTTGTCTTGTACGACTAGTCATCCATGGGTCTCCCTAAATGCTTCACGGGCCGACCAATGTGGCGCAGGACGGAACCGAACGAAGGGCCTCACCTCGACCCACCGGACCTCACACGGTGACACACCCTCTGCCCCCACGTCTCGTTATGTTCTCACACCCACACATACCAACACAGACACCACAAAAAAAATATATTCTCCTGGTGCCTCTATCCACTCCCCCTTGCATATACACACTCAAGGGAATCTCTCGCCGTGACGTCATGTTCGTCTCTCTTTCTCTAGACCACTCTCATTTCTCGTGCTATCTCTCCCACGCCCCCATGTCGGCCCCTCTATCCATGCCTCTCTCGAATACGTAATACACACACATACCTCTCTAGGCCCTGCCAAATGCATAAACTACACATTCACACATGTTACATCACGTATCCCATTGATCTAAAAAGCCCTCTCTTCATGTTTATTTGGCATACAGCATTCCTTTTGAATAAAGTGTGGCCAAAAATATATTTTAGAATTTCTACATATATACAACATTACAAAGTTATATGGAGGAGTTTGAACGCTTGCATTGCATGGTGCCCACAATGATATTTATTCCGCACTGTGAATTTGTATATTTTTATACTATATATAAAGTTAGTCATAATAAAGAGAAACGAAGAGCATCTCTCTCTCCATCGCATACCCCCCTCTACGCCCCTTTCACGTACGCACACAAACTATCTCCAGGTCCTCTAAAAGTAAGCCCCCAGCACATTCACGCATGTTTCATCTTTCTCTCGCGATATATCCCGTGACGATCATTGTATTTGAAGCGAAAGCACGATACGTACATTGGACTTCAGAATCCACTCATTACGGTCACCATTTACATTTTGTGGTTATTATACAGTCACGGGCTCACCGTACAACTCTGTATTTGCTCAAGACACGACTAGTTGACCAGTTAAACGCTCCACGTGGCACCTCTAGTGTTGCATCACATTATCTCACTACCATCGGGCCCACCTGTCGGCTTGTATCTACTCTACATCTACACTCTTAGAAAATACTAGCAAGATGCCCATGCGTTGCACGGAACATCAAGATGCATTTGTATGAGTGGTTTATCTTGTGGGAGAAAAGGATGAACAAGGGAAGGCCTTATTTGCAAGTGTGGAGAGGGGTGTGGGTATCTTTTTGCAAAATTGCCATAGTTTCCTTCCTATCCGTCAGATATAGATCGGACGGCCTATATTGCAGGATGGCAGGCACACGATCATCACCGACTATGCATTTTATAAGAGTAGGGATAAAATACACTCTTATAAAAAACAGAGTTGGTGATGATGGTGTGCCTGCCATCCTGCAATATAGGCCGTCCGATTTATATCTGACGGATAGGAAAGAAACTATGACAATTTTGCAAAAAGGTACCCACACACCTCTCCACATTTGCAAATAAGGCCTTCCCTCGTTCATCCTTTTCTCTCACAAGATAAACTAGTCATAAAAATGCATCTTGATGTTACGTGCAACGCACGGGCATCTTGCTAGTAAGAATGAAAGCAAACGACAAAAAAATATTGGACGGTGGTTCGAAGTCATGACCGCGGGCACAGCGGACAAGGTGGCCTTGTATTGGTATGCTGAGCCGTCTATTTTAACACACAGGAGCTGGTGTGGTGATTATACACACACGCACGCATGCACACGAACTGCATGCACGCAACACTCACACGAACACATGCACCCACGCACGCACGCAACACTCACATGTACACACGCAGCCACGCACGCGCGCAACACTCACACGCACACACGCACGCATGCATGCACAGACTAGTACACCACACGACCAACACACACTCTCACGCTCAAGTGCTCAACCTACACGTGCATGCGCACACATCAGGCCCTGACAGACACATACACAACCAGGTGATTCCCTCGCACGGGTGGAGTCTTGTCGCGCCTACGTACATTTGTGTTTATCTGACCTTTTCCCTATGCGAACTGATAGGTGGGACCCACAAGGAACATGGTCAATTTAACTAGTCAACATGGTGCCACGCAGACTATTTGGCCGGTCAACAGAGTTCAATCCGATGGTGAACCGTGAGCAAGTGACCGTATAATCACCGCAAAACGTATATAGTGACCGTAATCAGCTTATTCTGAAGTTCGGTGAACGTATTACGCTTCTCTCTCTGTAGGCCCTCCAAAACTACATCTCTACACGTTCTCGCATGTTACATGTGACAACTATGCAATACAGCACTAGTACTATACTCTAACAAAATAAATCATATGTGTTTTTAGTTTTACTAGATATCATATTGTTACTTAATTATTCAGTTTGCATACATTAAAATTGCCTTTGAAATGTATGGCCAGTATCATATACCGCGCAGGAAAAATCCCGCCCTTTCCTGTTTAATCGGGTTTGTATCGATGGATCGTGCGAAACAGCAAAACTATAGTACTATATACAGTACAAGTGACAGTTCACTGGGCCGTCGTGTCGTGTACTCCTCCGTCGTAAGAGTGGAGAGCTCACTTTCATAAATCTTCTAGTCCCTTTCGCCAACATGTGGGGCATCAAGCTACCGGGTCCACGTGCCATACCGGAATACAGTGCAGAGCAGCCGGGGTGAAGCACCCAGTCATGTCGCCGGCGTAGTAATGAGCAATGAGGCATCAAATCACAAAGCTGCACCTTTCCCGGAGTTAAGTTGGAGGGATGAAGTAATAATGCTAAAAAAAGAAGTTGGAGGGACGAATAAACCATCATTTCACTCGTTGTTGAATCCGCTTGTCCCTCATCTTCTCCAAGTTAACCACGTGTTGCTTCTGCCGTTGTTCTGCCTCATGTGGGAAGCAGATCGGCTTGGTAAAGCACTGACACGTGGGACCGCATGTTAGCAAACCGCCAGGACAACGTCCTCTAAAAATAAGAAACCTCCCCCGCCATCCGCGCGGCAAAATCACCTCCTTTTTACTAATCTTGATTCTATAATTTTTTAGATCAATATAAATGAGATTTGTATAGATTGCACACAGGAGTAAAAACCAAGTGGTACGGTTAAGGGCATCCACAATGTGTAGCCAAATGTGAAAATAGCTTTTGGCATCGTGGGAACCATTGTGGACGGTGTTGCCAAAGCCAAAAGGATGGAACCGAAGCTCCCTGATTGATTGATTGAAGGAATAGAAAAATGCAACGTCTCTCCTCTTTCTCCCGTGCTTGGACGCATGTACAGTATAGAGGACAGAGTCTACTCCCCTGTCCCTTCTAACACAAATCACAAAGCAGTGAGGCGTCAAATCACAAAGCACGGACGAAGCAACCATCATTTCACTCTTCGCTGACTCTGCTTCTCCATCATCTTCTTCGAGAAACCATCTCACCGCACTAAGCTGGATGGACGACGCTATTGTGTACGAGTAGTACTAGTACATTTACGCGTCCTTTGGTTCAACGGACTTCCTGGATGCAAATAAGGCGGTTGTCTCGGCTTGTAGGCGACACTTGCGAACGACTTACCGTGGTCTCCCTCAATGGTGTTCTCCGTCGAACGCACTTCACCAAACCACAACGTTCGAGATATCATCGACGTCACCGCAATGGGGAAGGAAGTATAATATAGTTACTACCTCCATTTTTTTGTACACAAGGCCAGTATATCAAAATTACAATTTGCTAAAGGCCACTATTACTAATTGAGGCAAAATTGATGTGGTTTGCCTCGTACTAGCAAACAAGGACATTAATATCCCCTGCATGCATGCGAAAGTGAGAAGGTTGGTTTGCATGGCGCTGCATTAATCAAGCGATGAGGAGTGAGATGGTTAGCTCTTTGGGCTTTGGAGAAAAAATACGCATTAATTGACACGTGAAACGAGGATTTGTATAGATTAATCCCGCGAAGGAAAACCCCGCCTTTCTTTTTTAACACTAGTACTCCTAGTACGTAGTACTACGTACTTATCCTGTTTGGGTCTAGGCCTTGCATTGCCATACTTCGCCACACATTTTTGCCAAGCTTGTCTAAAGTTTTCAAAATGAAATAGAGGTACCCTTGCGCACGGCTGTCGCGGTCGCACCGCACCCTCACACGGTCGCTCCTGCACGCCGCGTCGCACCGCACCCTCACATGCACAGTCGCTCCTACACGCCGCAAACCCAACCAAGGGAACGCACCCTCACTGACATGTGCTGTCGCATGTGAACAAACCAAACTCAGCCATCCTATCGCTGACACATAATTTTCGTTCATAGGGTATGTTTATCCAACCGCATGTTGGGGAGTATCCGTACGACCCGCGCGGTGGTCTGTTGGGGAAGAAGAAGAGGTGAGGAAGAAGGGTTAGGAGACGTAGGATATTCATCCAACCGCCTGAAATGGTAGACTGACCCAAGTCAGGCGACTTGCATAACAATATATGTTTTTACACAACAAAAGATCCATAAAAACAACAACATAAAGAAAAACTATCACTGCTCGCGGAACGAGACGGCCTCGTCATCTTTGGCTGCTGGCGCGAACCAGCCGTAGCTGCCGACGTGTGTCTCCGCACCGTGGTTGTCCTCGGCCTCCAGCTACTCGTTCACGTGGAGCGTGCGGGCGCTCTGCATGGACGAGAGCACCGCCCGGTTCAAGTCGAGGATGCCTCGTTCCGCCTGCAGGAGGGCCTCGATGGCAGCGGCATCCGTGCGCTCCGTGTTGAGTCGAGCCTCCGCCGCCCGGTTCAAGTCCAGGACGTCCGGTTCCGCCTACAGGAGGGCCTCGATGAGAGCGGCATTGGCGCGCTCCGCGTTGAGTTGAGCCTCTGCCGCCTGGCTCAAGTCCAGGACGTCCGGTTCCGCCTGCAGGAGGGCCTCGATGGCAGCGGCATCTGCGCGCTCCGCCTCAAGTTGAGCCTCCGCCGCCCGGTTCACATCCACGACATCCGGTTCCGCCCGCAGGAGAGCCTCGATGGCAGCGGCATGCGCGTGCTCCGTGTCGAGTTGAGCCTCTGCCTCCCGGTCCTCCTTTAGTATCACCAGGTTGAACCGCTGGTCCGCCTGCACCATGGGGGACTCGGACGCCGGCACGAAGTCGACGTCCATCGTCTCATACCCATTGGGGGCCTTCTGCGCCGCGACCTCCTCCATGAACATTGGATCGGCTTCCTCCTCCTCGTAGCTTGGCTCCAGAGAACTCGGGGATTGGCCCGCCGCAAAGCGAGCTTGGGAACGGAGGTCTCTGGCGCCGACCGTCGCCGCGATTTCTGCGCGGTGCTCCAGCGTCAGCATCTTGTAGTACGTGATCTTGCGGCGCACCATGGCTTTCCGGCGAACTAGGGGACGCTTGATGCGGGCTAGGGGATCGAAAGGTGGGGGAAGGGGCTGGAGATTAGGTATGGTTTTAGGGCAGTGGCTGGCGTAGGCCGAGCAGCGAAGGTTCTGGTGTGAATAGTGGTTCCGGTGACGACCGGTCAATCGGTTTTGACTATACATCGGTCTTGTCGCGTTCGCGTTGCAGCCCAACATGCTGGACCCTCCACGTCGCTCACCGAATGGAACGCGCTTTGTCTTGCGTTTTCGCTCGCTTGTGGGACCGCAGTTGAGAGCAAACCGACGTCCCTCCCCCTCCCCCGCCCGCGTCATTTTATGCGGAGTAAATAAAAACAGAGGGAGTATACTACGGATGAGGATCCCCTGACATGGCCGAACCCATTGAGTAACTGACATGCGGGGCCTAGCAAGCATGGGGTCCGCCAGTAAGTGACCGAAAGGGAGGGTAAGGCAGGGATACGTATGTGAAAGGAGCTTCCAATGATATAATTTTCACATTATACATCTCATGTACTATTAATCTTGTCAATAGTCAAATGCGGTTTTGAAAAACGCATTAGAGCATGGTTAATAATATAGCCAGTCGATGGCTATAAGGAACTGTCATGTCATCTATAGCCATCATCTATTATATGCACTCATACAGTAGTGTGGGCTATAAGGTTGGCTATTTCCAGGAAAAAAAATTATAAGGTTGGCTATTGTATTAGTACCTTTTTCCATCTCTTTCTTCATATTTATTGTACGTATTTAACTAGGAATGCGTATATAGCTAGGCTCTTGCATGAGAGCTCACTCCCCTTACTTTTTCACATCTCTCTCCTCCACATAGGCCCTATATAAATGGAAGGAGGGAGTACAACTATGAGCACTGCATTCTCTAGTACAGATGTTGTCAGTACTCCACTAGTACTATTGGACAGGGAGCTTAAAAAAAGTTACTATTGGACTAGCTATACGTGGCGAAATCCTAGTAGGAAGAGCATGCACGAGAACAAGCACATTCACGTGGTTGAAAACAAATTGGAAACCATCTCGAGTACAAATCTAGGAGTACGTACGAATCTAACAATATTGATTGGGCGTTGTTGAATGTTGATACTTTTTTTTAGCAAAGTAGAGATACTTTGACTACACATAAAACTTATATGTAAACTAGAAAGGATAGGAGGGAGTATATTGTACGTTCAAAAACGAAACAAACATTGAATACCCTTTATATATGATTTGCAGATGCTATGATCACCGGTTCAAAATTTGGAATCCGCCTTAGGTATCACACATGCCCCCACTCGTTCTTTCTCGATTTCATCTCGGGGTCCGGAGATCGATTGAAAGAGGACTAGGGTGGGTACAATACGTTCGTTTCGCTTATGAACGCACAATATACTCCCTCTGATCCCCACAGACCCCCCACCCTGCGGGTCATTTCTATCATAGAAACAGACCAAACCTTTATCTCCTTGCATGACACGCAATTGATCTCTGAACATTAATCGATCTCGTCGACATGTGTCGGGGCATGAACCGAATGGGATGTCAAAACTAAGACGCGAAGCGACACGTAGTGGAGGCAAAGTGAAACTTCAAACGAACCGTTTGTTTGTATGCATGTCGGACAAATTACAAATAAACATTGGAAATACAAGCATGGTCTAGGCCCACATGCGAATGATACTCGGCGGAATGTTCAAATGAGGCATGCCGGAGGATGGACTCGACCGGAGGGCAACATGATCGATGGAGAAGAGGGTTGGAGAGGAATGAGAAATAAGCAAACGCCACATGATTATACTTGAACAGCTCAAATAAACAATAAGTTGTCTCGCTTGGCCTACATAGTGAAAGGCCTAATGCGCAACGCGGAGCACTGACGCTCGAATATGGCCGGGAAAACAGGGAAACCGACATGTGGGGCACACCTGTCGGGACGACGTCGCACAAACTAGTCCAATGGAAGAGCTGACCCATGACCTCCTCGCCACCGGCAACCGTTCATGTGGGTTGTGGGGGCCAACAACATGGCGCAGCTCCAGCACCGCCTCTGGACACGGCGACCGCGGTGAGCGACACGCTCATCGTCGCTAGACACGGTCGGTTTCAGTGTGCCGAGGGTGGCGTTAGTGTTGTGGCACGACCAAAAGTATGTTTGGTTTGTGCCCAAGGTTGCCCAATCAAAGCATTGGGTAGCCAAAAATTTGGTTGAGGTTTTGGGGTCCCATGATTTGGCCGACATCGGCAAGAAAAATGAACTAGAGTTGGCTAGAGTTCATTGGCATGCCAAAAAATGGCAACCATCCAAACAAAGACCAATCTTTGGGTCATGACCAAAATTTTGGTAAGGTGCACTTTTGCCACAATCCAAACACACCCCAACACCTGGCTCGTCGAGGATGTACGAGGCACCAGGACGCATCCGCGGAGTGGTGTAGCGCGGCCAACTGCATCCTCAGGACCTGAGACCATGCCGAGTCGTCTTGCTTTTTCAATGACATGCGTCGATCACATGTGAGCAAAGGGCATCTCCAACGTTGCCACGAACGCAGCTGACTACCCTGGCACACCAAAAGCCCTCGTCCCTCGCGCCGTCGCGCGGTGCGTTCCCAGCCGGCGCCAGCTGCCCGCATTCATGCCGTCCGTCCGTATGTCGTCGTTAAGAGGCTCGGTGCCCGAGGAACCAACTCCGGCGACTTAATGACGCACCAGGACGCTTGGCCTCACCGGAATGCGCTACTTAAAGCGGCAACGCCCAGCTAACCTCCACACCAGAGCGCATCGTCGTCCTACCTGGCACCACATCCGCCATGACCGCAAGCGCGAACGCTCTGCGGGAGAGCTTGTCTTCGGGGATGGAGCTCGAGGTCGCCGCCCTCGCTCAAGTCGCCGCACAAGCGGTGGCCACGCTGGCGGCCGACGACGGGAGCACCGTCAACCACGCGTCCTACTTGCCGCCGTCCAACGTCCGGCACCGCCGAGGTCGGGGACTCCTCCGAGGATGAGTAGGGCATGGGAGGCGGCAGGGCATGGTGTGCCAACTGGCCGGTCCGTCTCCCGTGTTCTACTTTTCCTCACCGGAGACCGCACCTTCACTTCACGGGTCTTGAACCCCACCCCCGTACATGGAGATCACAGATGGAGGACATCGGTCGCCGCCGTAGAATAGGTTTAGGGTCGGGTTTCTTTTATTTTTCTGTCCTATAAAAGTTCGAAATGTAATGAAAATCTGCCGTGTTTGCATTAATCTTGGCTGGTGTATTTGAACTTTCACAATAATATAGTATATTGTAGGAGTACTAGCAAGATGCCCGTGCGTTGCATGGAAGATCAAGATCTTGTGGGAGAAAAGGATGAACGAGGGAAGGCCTTATCTGCAAATGCACATTCACGCATTTCACATTTTTCTACATCTACGGGAACCTAAGAAAGGGTTAACGTAAATTGCCTCTCTCTCTCTCCTCCCTAGATTTTCATGGTGGGGGCCCCCTCCCTACCCCCAATCTACAATCAACAGCTCACACATTTCACATTATGTTAATTACGTAACTGGGACTACGTAGGTGTAGCATTACTCGTCCTAAAAAACCCAACTAAGACAACCTCCCAGCATATAGCACGGGAAAAGACCCGACCGCGCCGTTTTAGTCGGGATTACCAGATTACTAGTGGTAGTATCGATGGATCGCGCGAAGCAACAAGTTTTTTTTGAGGGGGCGAAGCACCTAGTTTAAAAGGAAAAATGGCGGCACACTCACAGCACCCCTGTCGCGATCGCATTGCACCCCACACACGTTCGGTCCTGCACACGGCTCACGCAAACGGAACGCGCTTCGGCTTGCCTCTTCACTGACACATGGGACTGCACTTGGAGAAACCGACCATGCGCCAAACTCCCCTCGCCCACCGCGCGAAAATCCTCCCCCCACCCAAAAATTCCCCCCAAATCCTAGATTCAACTGCCCTTCGGCCAACTAGCCAATAATATTCCCCAAACCCCCTCCCCCCGTCCCCCTCCACTCCATTCGCTCCGCCAAATCCGCCCTCCCCGCCACGCCGATACGTCAGCGCCGCGGTTCATCGAGGGGACGCACGGCGATCCTCTAGCTCCCACAGTACGCTCTCGTAGACTGTCGTCCTCTAGCTGCGCCGCCACCGCTGGCGACGTTCTTGTGGAGGCGCATGATGGTCAGCGCCGCCACCGCTGGCGACGTTCTTGTGGAGGCGCACGGCGGTCAGCGCCGCCACCGCTAGCGACGTTCGTGTGGAGACGCACGGCGGTCAGCTTCTCCCACGGTATGTGCATTCTAGACTGAGGCCCCGTGCATGTCGGTGTAGCGCTGAATGTTAGCTGATAGACGCTGTTAATCTCACTGTTTGCCGAAGTAGTTTACAGTCAATATGCTCTGCTTAAGAAGCTTCCTTGCCCTGTTCTGCACTCAATCTGCTTAGCTGAGATGGCATGCCAAGGCCGATTAGTTGCTAAAATATCCTGCCATATATTTATTGTGACATAGATTGCCATGGTCTAGTAGCCAATCTGTTAGGTGAAATAGCTCTACACCGTTTTATACTCGATCTTTGTTGCTGCAATGGCCTTCGATAGTTCGATGGCTGTGTGCTCGGCCTCATTGACTGCTAAAATAGCCTGCCATAATTTAGCACTCAAATCTGTTTGCTGAATTAGCTTTACATATATTTCGTTACTTCGATATGCTCGTCCAAATATCTTGCCATAGCTTTAGACATCGACCTAGGTATTTTCTTCTGGACTTCATAAAAAAGCATATATGTTTTTCCTGTAATATCTAGTAGAAGAACTAATTTGTATGTCTAACAGATGGACAAGACTTGGATAACTTCTGCTCGAAGATTCTCCGCTGCATATGTCGAGGGGGTTGAAAACTTCATGAACTTTATCAGAGCTGAGTATGGTGGTCCGAAATCAGATGTGCTCTGCCCGTGTAGCAGTTGTATGAATTCAGTTACAAGACCCCAGTCAACTATGCAAAATCATCTACACTTGTATGGGATGTCGGTCACATATACTAGGTGGGTTCATCATGGTGAAGCTGTGAACGTCAATGTTATTGACTATGTGGAAGCAGCAGATCACCATCTTGATCTGCCTAATGCTCAGGTGGAAGAGGAGGAGGAGGAGGTGGTGGCGGAGCCACTGAGTTTGACCAACATTGAAACAATGCTACGAAATGCTCGTGCATTCCGTGAACTTTCACCTGCAGAAGAAAAATGGTGGGCCCGCATGTTGGAACAATGCAACATGGCTGTCACCCCAGGAAATAAGCTGTCAGTATGCTCAGCTATGGTCACCTTTCTTCAGGTGAAGACATCTGAGCGGATGACCAACAAATCATTCGATGCGATGTTGGCTGCTTTCCGCAAAGCTTTCCCAGATGCGTCTGAGCTGCCACACACCTACGGTAAAATGAAGAATTTCCTTCGTGCAGTTGGAATTGGATATGATATGATCCATGTTTGTAAGAATAATTGTGTTCTGTTCTGGAAGTATTATGCCAACTTAAGTGAATGCTCGAAATGCAAATCATCAAGATGGAAAGATGGCGATGCTGTGAAGAGGATTCCTCATAATGTTCTGAGACATTTTCCAATTACACCAAGATTGCAGAGGTTGTTTCATGATGCTGAAACAAGAGAGGATGTACAGTGGCATTCTAGGAACCAGGAGTACTGAGATCGGAATGTAATGAGCCATCCATCACATGGTAGTGAGTGGAAAAGCTTCAATCAGAAGCACGAAAAGTTTGCTGCTGACCCGAGAAACATTAGACTTGGCTTAACTTCAGATGGATTTAACCCATTTGGCCACCAGAGCGCCACATATAGCATGTGGCCAGTGCTTGTTATCCCTTACAACATGCCTCCAAATGTCTGCACCAAAGAATCAAACTACATGATGGCCTTGCTCATCCCAGGTCCAAAAAGTCCTGGAAAGGATTTTGATTTGTTAATGGAGCCTCTTGTGGAGGAACTTCAACAGCTATGGAGGGGTGTTCTCACTCGAGACCTATATAGCAGCCCACCAGCTGATTTCTTTCCGCGTGCTGTTATAATTTGGTGCATCCATGATTATCCGGCTTTGGGCACTATGTCAGGGCGAACGACACATGGTTACAATGCATGTGTTCGTTGTGACAGGAATCCGCTGTCATACGCAATACTTAGCAAGATCTGTTACATTGGACACCGCCGTTTCCTTGCCAAGGACAAGCCGCATCCTACAAAATACCGAAGACATGTGTTCAATGCAAAGCATGCAAACCGTGATGCGCCAAAGAGGCTCACCGCCGATGAGTTGCAAGTGGAATTAGAGAAGGTCAGGCATATTACACCAGGAAACCATCCTGATAATGGTAGCGGGAAAAGGAAGCGTGGCAGGGCAGAAGAGATATTATTGTTTACCCGCAGGTCCACTTTGTGGGACTTGGAGTATTGGAAAGATTTGGATCTGCGGCATAATTTTGATGTGATGCACATCGAGAAAAATATATGTGACAGCATTATCGGCACACTTCTTAATATTGAAGGCAATACGAAAGATACCTTAAAATCTAGGATTGATTTGACACACCTGGGTATCAGACAGGATTTGCAGGTGCAAGATGAAGGTAAACCACGGGATATGGCACCAACTGTGTACGTCTTGGACAAGGTAAAAAGAAAAGAATTCTGCGAGGTCCTGTCACGTGTGAGATTCCCACATGGATTTGCTTCCAACCCTGAAAGAAGAGTCAGTGCAGATGGAAACAAGGTACAAGGGTTGAAAACTCATGACTGCCACGTCCTACTTCAAAGGGTTTTGCCTGTTATCCTTAGAGGATTGGGCCGCCCTGACTTATACAGAGCAGTTGCAGAGTTGGGACAATTCTTCAGGGAACTCTGCAGTAGAAATATCAGTATAGATGCTTTGGAGCGTCTTAGAGACAAGATACCAACTATCCTATGCGACCTTGAGAAGATATACCCTCAAGCCTTCTTTGATGTGATGGTGCATTTGGCTATTCATCTACCTGATGAGGCACTACTTAGAGGTCCAGTACAGTATGGCTGGATGTAGCCTATTGAAAGGCGGCTAGGCACTTTCAAGGGCTATGTTAGGAACAGAGCTAGACCCGAGGGTTCCATTGATGAGGCCTACATTGCTACAGAAGCGTTGACATTCTGCTCAAAATACATTGAAACAGCTGATCAGCTTAGCAAAGACGTGGATGAAGACAATCCCGGGCTCAATGTTTTCGATTATTCTGTTCGAGTTACAGGGAAGAGTCGACAAGAGGACAAACCTAAAGATTTGGACAAAATGGTTTGGTATGTGTTGAATAACTGTCCTGAGATACTACCTTATATCAAGTAAGTGCTAAGTACTGCAGCTTATACATCATAATCTACTAAACTTGCAGCACATTCTTATATATTTAGATGTTTGACGCAATCGCTATGTTGTGCAGCATCTACAAAAAGGAGTTACTGCCGCAAAATCCAAGAAACATTGACAAACTGGTTATGGCAGCATTTGCGAAACGGTTCAAGAGCCATGTAAGCTTTTGAATTGCACTGTCAGTTTTTTTAATATATTGAGTACATAAGATGATCAGCTTGTCTATTTTCTAACCATAGGTCAAGAAGATGCAGGAGGATGGGCAGGCAGTTGATGATGCCCTTTACTCACTAGCAATGGGTCCTGATACTCGGGTAAGACATTATGAATCTTGCGTTGTTGGAGATGTGCGCTACAACACCCTTGCACGGGACGAAGGCAGGAAGACACAAAACAGTGCCATCATGAGCACGGATACGTATGACAAAGGGACAACTGAAATGTATGCTAACATAACAGACATTGTTCAGTTGCAGTACATCTCCAGTTTCGAGGATCATCGGTGTGTGGTTCTGTTGTGTTGTCGTTGGTATAACCTGTTTTCCAGGATCGCAAAACCCAGAGCTGATGATTATTTCAAATCCATCAACGTCAAGGCGGCGTACCACACCAATGAGCCTTTTTATTTTGGCAAATCAAGCAACACAGATATTTTTCTTGGAATACACATTTGCACGTAGCAATGACTGGAGAGTAGTGCAAAGGTTTGAACAGAGGAATTCGTTTAATGAAGTTGCACAACAAGATGATGCTTACACTGCTCCTAATGTACAAGATAACACATATGTTCCTAATATCTTTGAGAACCATCACGTCAATGACGCTGGCGAAAAGATTGCCTGTCATGCTGTGGACATACAAGAGTTGATCAAGAAGAAGCCAACGTTCGAGGACGTTGAGGACAAAGAAGAAGATGGCACCGTGGGGAATTACGATTCAGACTGATACACATGGCGAAGATGTTGACGTTGCTGCTGCGAATGATGATTACATTGCTTTTGTCGTATTTGCCTGTCAGAAGACGTTTTTTACCTACTATGTGAAATTGTGTTTGCTATGACAACTGAAACCTGATGAACATGTTGTTTAGAATTTTGCTGTGAGAACATCACTTGTTATGTATGCTGATTTGTGTTTGGTGATTGTATGACGACTAAAACATGATGACATTGTTGTTTAGTTGTACTCATATTTGGCTGTGAAACTTGAATTTGATGACATAGTTTGCTGTTGGACTGCAATTTGCTCGACGTCTTCGAATGAGAACAAAGCTGACCCGACAGGTCCTCTGCTAATTTATTTATTTATTACCAAAAGGGCCTCTGCTATTTATTTATTTATGAGCAAAAGGGGATACCCCCTGATTTCCGTTAATAGAAATCATTAGATGTTGACAACACTACGCCCAGCCTGCTACACAGGTTTCATTCAGTACTAGTTTCAGCAAAGTGCTCATGTCATAGCCACTGAATACATCATGAGTGCTACATACACTGCAAATAAAGAGACAATCATCCTATAGAGCACATCGATTTTTCCCATTATCTTCACAAGCTCTTTCATCTCCTCATTGCTGTCAAGGCCGTTCAGCAGCTGTTGCTTGGCCATGATCAGAGGAACTGCATCTTTAACCTTCTGCTCTGCATCTTCCTCTTCTATTGTTCCTTCAGTTACTTGTCCAACACCCCAACCTGCTGGTATTGGGATTCCTCGGCTAACCAAATAATCAGCATAGTTGCACTCCCCCACATCAGCAACTTCCCAGAAATACAAATCACACGAATCTTCCCTTTTCTGCATGAATCAAATTGGAAGATCATCAACCAAACTATTAAAAAAATCAGCAACTGAAAGCAGCAGAACAACACTTAAACATATTATTACCCCATGATTCGGGCATTTGTAGAAGACTCGGACAGGGTTGAGGATTGTGGTTGAGATGCGACGGATGACTCTGCGTGATTTGCAGTAGTGGCACCACACCAACGGCGGCAGGATGCGATGAGCAACCGGCTGCGGTGCGCGTTCCGACGGGGGTGTGATGAGACCCACAGGCGATGGTACGGGTGGCGACTTGGCGCATATTTGGTTGTTGCCTACTGAAGAGCAGGTGGACGAGCAGCCAGCGGACATGGTTGCTGCGGCCAGAGCTTCTGATGCTAGGCAGAGTAAGTAGAGAAGAGGAGAAGCGAATGTTGGATATGTCAGTTTCATTACTTGCAGAGTAGCATAGCACCATATATAGTCATAGTCTAGGTTTGGATTCGAACCAGCTACAGGAGCACGTCTCTCTTTTTTCTAAAACTCAGGAACGTCTCTTTATTGGTACACTAGCTTGTTCTGTACGCCTTCTCAAGTCTTTGATTCCTCCACCTGACATCTGGGACCCACCGGAAGGGCCTCTGTACTTCACGAAAAAAACGTGCCCCCCACTGACAAGTCGGACCCACCAGCTATCTTCGCACGCAAGGAAGTGCCTCCTTATTACACACAAAAAATGAATACTCCCCCTGCCAGCTGGAACCCAGCATTGTGGGAGGCTGACTTGTGGGCCTACCAAGTTGACGGGGACGGAGGGCTTTGTCAACTTAGTCAATATGAACGATTCTAGCTCCAGTTACCGTACGACGTTCATCCAACGACAATAGTGCTTCTTCAACCTCTGGTCTTCTTGCTCCAGCCGCCCAAACCAGTGTCGGTCGTGCCGCGTGCTCCTGCCTCCCGTGGCCGGCTGTGATGCCGCGGAGGCCTCACCTCCCTACTACTCCCACCGCTGGCCAGGGCATCCCTCTACTCACCCACACCCCCTGTTATTCTGCAGCGATGGTAGCCTCACACCGCAGCCGAACCAGTGAACCCTCGTACTCCTCTCCACGTGGGCATCCACTGCCGCGTCTTCCCCGGCTCCGCGTCGTCCCCTTCCTAGGCCTCACCGTCGTCCACGGCCTTGGTGCTCTCGGTGCGGCATGGTCAATGTGGTCAACGACCAACTTCCATCGGAAGAGTACTGTACGTGGAGAGGCTGACAACTGGGTCCACGGCCGCAGCTGGGTCCACGGCCACAACCTAGTTTTTGTGATTTGCCAAGTAAGTCGCTTTGTTAGGCCTATTGGGCTGCAAATCTTTCAAGACGAGGAGAGCTTCATTCGGCTGGCCAAGAAATGGCCTATCAGTAATGAGAAATGGGCTGTACATTTTTAAAACACATCAAACCGGCAATTAGTTTCAAATTTCTTTTTTTCCTTTCGAGATTTTAAATTGCATTGATTTTTATGCGTGGACAATTTGTTGGATTTTATATTGATATACATTTATTTTTAAAATCAGTTTGAATGTGACTCGAAATTTCGGGATTAAAAACAGTTCGGACCGCACCGAAATATGCAAAATTTCGTATAATTTTTTAACGGTGGCCACAATATGGGCTGTAATGCTAACAAAAAGAATATGGGCTCCAAAAAAACCTTAAGAATTAGCAAATGGGCTGTAAATTATAGAAATAATGGCAGATGGGATGTATGATGTTTTCCACAGATTTGAGGCTTTCCTAAAAAAAGGTTGATGCACAAGCAGTGACTGTTGGATGTCCATCCAACGGCCGTCGTGCTTCTTCAATCTCTGCTCTTCCTGCTCTAGCCGCTCAATAAAGTGCCGCCGGGACTGCCTGCTCTCTCCTCCCTGCGGCCGGCTATGCTGCCGCGCAGGCCTCACCGCCCCACCGTACTCCCATCGCCGGCCTAGCCATCCCTCTACTCACCCACACCTGCTGTTATTCTTCGGCGACGGCAGACGAAGCAGTAAACCCTCGTACAGTCGTACTCCCCTCCGCGTGGGAAACAACTGCCGAGTCTTCCCTACCTCTGTGTCATTCCCTTCCTAGGCCTCGCCGTCGTCCACCGCCCTGGTGCTCTCGGCGTGGCCTGGTCAACGTGGTCAACGACCGACATGCATCTGAAGTGGACTGTACGTGGAGAGGCTGACAGCTGGGTCCATGGCCGCACGCAAGGAAATGCCTCCTTATCACGCGCAAAATAATTATTCCTCCACCTGACATCTGGGACCCACCGAAAGGGCCTCTGTATTTCGCGAAAAAAATGTTACCGCCGCTGACAGCTTTGACCCACCAGCTATATCTTCGCACGCAAGGAAGTGCCTCCTTATTACGCACAAAAAAATGAATACCCCCTGCTAGCTGGGACCCAGTATAGTGGCAGGCTGACTTGTGGGCCTACTAACTTGACTGGGATGGAGGACTTTGTCAACTTAGTCAATATGCACGATTCTAGCTCCAGTGACCGTATGATGTCCACCCAACGGCCGTAGTGCTTCTTCAACCTCTGGTCTTCTTGCTCCAGCCGCCCAAACCAGCGCCGGTCGTGCCTCGTGCTCCTGCCTCCCGTGGCCGGCCGCGATGTGGCGGAGGCCTCAACGCCCCCTACTACTCCCACTGCTGGCCAGGCCATCCCTCTACTCACCCACACCCCCTGTTATTCTGCGGCGACGGCAGCCTCACACCGCAGCGAACCAGTGAACCCTCATACTCCTCTATGCGTGGGCATCCACTGCCGCGTCTTCCCCGGCTCCGCGTCGTCCCCTTCCTAGGCCTCACCGTCGTCCACCGCCCTGGTACTCTCGGCGCGGCGTGGTCAACGTGGTCAAGGAACGACTTCCATCGGAAGAGTACTGTACGTGGAGAGGCTGACAGCTGGGTCCACGGCAGTCGCATGGAAGTGCCTCCTTATTACGCGGAAAATAATTATTCCTCCACCTGACAGCAGGGACCCACCGGACGGGCCACCGTATTTGGCGAAAAAATGTTTCCCCCCACACTGCTGGGACCCACCGGACGGGCCACCGTATTTCACGAAAAAAACGTCCCCCCCCCCCCGCTGTCAGCTTGGACCCACCGGAAGTGCCTCCTTATTACGCACAAAAAATGAATACTCCCCCTGCTAGTTGGGACCCACCTTGGTGGGTGGCTGACTTGTGGGCCTACTAAGTTGACGGGGACGGAGTGCTTTGTCAACTTAGTCATTCTAGCTCCAGTTACCGTACGATGTCCATCCAACGGCCGTAGTGCTTCTTCAGCCTCTGGTCTTCTTGCTCCAGCCGCCAAAGCAGCACCGGTCGTGCCGCATGCTCCTGCCTCCCGTGGCCGGCTGTGCTGCCGGGGAGGCCTCACCGTCCTCTACTATTCCCACCGCTGGCCAGGCCCAGCGGCGACGGCAGCCTCACACCGCAGCCGAACCAGTGAACCCTCGTACTCCTCTCCACGCGGGCTTCCACTACCGCGTCTTCCCCGGCTTCGCGTCGTCCCTTTCCTAGGCCTCGCCGTCGTCTACCGCCTTGGTGCTCTCGGCGCGGCGTGGTCAATGTGGTCAAGGAACGACTTCCATCGAAAGAGTACTATACATGGAGAGGCTGACAGCTGGGTCCACGGCCGCAGCAAGGAAGTGCCTCCTTATTACGTGCAAATTAATTATTCCTCCACCTGACAGCGGGGACCCACCGGACGGGCCACCGTATTTCGCGAAAAAAAAAGTTTCCCCCTGACTGCTGGGACCCACCAGCTACATCTTCGCACGCAAGGAAGTGCGCCAAGAAAAAAACGATTCGCCCCCTGACTGCTGGGACCCACCAGCTACATCTTCGCACGCAAGGAAGTGCCTGACAATCGGGACCCACCTGGTCGAAGCGTATGTAGCGTTGTCATTCTGGTCGCGAACGTGTACGTACATACTGGTCGATGTAGAGGCGCGCACGTGTCGTAGTAGAGGCGCGCACGTAGCATGTACACGTACGTACAGCGACCAGGGTGCAAGAAAGTAAATACAACCACGTACGTACAGCGACCAGGGTGCAAGAAAGTAAATACGGCCACGTACGTACATACAGGCGGGGTCTCGAACGCCTACTTGCGCGTACGTACGGCCAGGGCTCGTGTACATGGCGTCAGAACGGAGAAACAGCGTCGTCGTCGTGTTCATGGGGAGCCAACCGGATGGGTCGGAACGGAATGCGTCATCGTGTTCATCGGGAGGGCTTGGACGGAATAGCCGATGGAAACGAGGCCTGGCGTACCGCAGAACAGAGGAAACGGCCTTGTGTTCGACCGGCCACATTCGAAACGGGATCCTGTTCATCGGGAGGGGTCTGGCGTACCGTAAAACGGAGGAAACGGACCTCCTCCGGTCGAAACGGGGGTCCTATTGATCGGGAGGGGTGTGGCGTACCGCAAAACGGAGGAAACAAACTTGTGTTGGAGCGCTACGGTCGAAACGGGGGTCCTGTTCATCGGGAGGGGTGTTGCGTACCGCAAAACTAGACTCCACGGGATACTGTTCATCTCCACCGTCGACCCCCTCCAGCCTCCACGGGCTACTGTTCATCCACCGTCGACCTCCTCCAGCCTCCACCTGCGACTGTTCATCCACGTGCTCCTGTTCATCCAGCCTCCACCGCGCGCTACTCCACCGGCTACTGTTCAACCAGCCCTCTCCACGGGCTCCTATTCAACCACCCCTCCACGGTCTACTGTTCATCCAGCCCTCCATCGTCTACTGTTCATCCTGCCCTCCATGGGGTGGTCCTGTTCATCTAGACCTCCACGGGGTCCTGTTCATCCAGCCCCAACCGACTCGATCGATCGGGGTCCTGTTCATCCAGAGGCAACACCACGAGGTCCTGTTCATCCACCCCCACCAGGAACTGTTCATCCAAACCCCCCCAGCAATGCTCACTGTTCATCCAGAGGCAGCATCGATCGGCTTCAGTTAGCAGCAGTAGCGAAGGAATCGCTCGATTGGGTTCAGTTAACAGCCATCGATCGACGCTCGGGTTCAGTAACGCGTAGCCTGCAGTGCAATCGCTCGGGTTCAGTTAGAGCCCAACGCCTCGCTCGGGTTCAGTTAGAGCCCAACGCCTCGCACCCACGCACGTGTGGTTACGAGAGAAACGCGCATCGCTCGGCCCCGATCACTCACCGTAACCGGGAACACCCCGATATTTTCCTCTCCCTCGCTTCTACCATGGTTTTTTCCGTCATGGACGGCCCAAAGAATGTCATGCAGCCGCGTCTCCGGCCTGCCCAGGACGAAAAGCCCATTTTCTGTCATGATTTTTTGTCATAGAAGTAGGACCCCACCACATCTATGATGATACCGGTTTTCGTCACAATTATCGTCATAGAAGTGTCATAAGTATGACAGAAAAAAAATTCGTTCGGCACAAAATGTCACGGATGTGTCTTTTTTTGTAGTGATCACGACACAATTGTCGAGAGATTTCAAGATGTAATCGATCGGCAATGACATCAAGTCAAAGTAATGGTGAAGCAAAAGGCTATTATAACCATAGATAAGATGCCATCTCAGAATTCAGAGTTGTCTCTCAAGACAAACAATATGATGGTGAAAGTTCGATGTAAGCTTAGAGCACTGTCGGGATTGTGTCCCGAGGATAAGGACATAGGTAGAATGGTTAAGCAGTCAGCCTGAAGATGATGATGTAGTCAATCAGCTGCGAATGATACGATCGAGTACAAACTCGTAAGCAATGAAGATTACTAAGAGTTGTTGAATCACAGAGCAGACTTGATTCAGTTGTCGGTGTACTTGAGTGACTAACTACTCAGAATCCAGGAAAAAATGGAATCGGTGAGAAGGTAGTACCTTATGAAGAACTCATAAGAAGTTATGCGGATCCGTGATAATCTCGAGATGCCAGGGGGGGTAATACTCGATGACAGATCAAAGTAGAGGTTGAACAGGTGAAATGATCTGCAGAAGACAAGTACTTTAACTTGTCCGAGAAATGGAATCAAAGGAGAACAATCATGGTCGGAACCATGATTGCAAAAGACCAGATCCGAGATATAAGATGAACTTATACCATGGTAATAATTAATATAAGAGAAGCTTCCATGATATGATCTACATCGTGCCCATGGGCATGAACACAAAGTTCAAGGTCGACTCCCACTTCTCCAATGCATAACTTTTCATTCACTTCTCGCGTTTGATGAAGTTGTAGTGTTGAAATTTTATCTGGCAAAATACCAGAAGAGTATGGCTCGTGAAAACTTTCGAGTTCACACATATTAAGGAAGACATAGGTTCAACCCATCGGGGCATCGTGGAAACATATACCACAAGCTTCACTAGTAAATATCACCAGCTCAAAAACAGAGCATGGTTGGCCAAATCAGAGAATATGATTTATCAATGGTATTATGTATCAGGGAAGAGAACTTCTCGAGGTTTTGTATCCGAAGGACACTGTCGGATGATAATTCAACAAAGGATCCGGTGGTCCTCAAGGGATCCGATGTGAGCATCGGTACTCAACCAGAGGAAGAAAGAATGCAAGGAGATCTGATTATAGAAACTACTGACTAATTCAAAGCTCAAATGCAAAACAATTATGATTTCCAAATCAAGGGATTAGAAGCAATGCTCTGATCAAGGATAGATGAGTTGAGTAGGCTTACGGTACAATCGATGGCAATTTGATTGGTCGAGATCCAGCTCATGTTTAAAATGACGTCTGAGCCGAAAGGATGAATTCTAGGATCTGATTAAGGATTCCAACATTGGCAACATAATGAATCAAGGGACCCAAGATGATAAAGGCAAAGGACGTCAATGAATAATGCAAGCAGACAAGAATTTCAAGAGCCATAGGCTGCAGAGGATTCTCGAAAGATGGGATAGTATTTTTCAATGAATTTTATGAAACACATGAACAACAGGGGATGAGCAGATACTCGGTAAGAGCGAGGAATTATCCATAGGGGTATTCATGTGGCAAAGAACTGCAAGGCAGTAGGCACAAAGTATTCTCAGAACAATAGAGAGAATTTTGAGGTATCTTATAATAATAGGATCGACGAGGAATGATTGTATGAATGGCAAGTGTACGTTGTTATCCATAAAGGTTTATCGATTGATGGGAATTGCAAAAGAGATGGCACAAAGTCTCGAGAGAACATCATAGAGTATCTTCAGGATCCTTCGGTGCACCAAGCAATCATCTGGAGTGTGTGCTCTCCGGGAGGAAGTAGTTACGAGAACCTAGTGTTAGAGTTAGCCCGAGTAGAAGAGAGATCAGAGTCCCAGAGTATAGGTCGAGGAGTAAAAGATCCTAATACCACCCAAATGGCAACGTGGACCCGTAAGACACAGCCATGTTAGTAAAAGTTTTGTAATTTCTAGACTCGACTTCAGCCAAAGAGTGTGGAAGGGGGATTCCTACAGGGAGTCGGCTCTGATACCAACTTATGACGCCCCTGATTCAATCGTACACTAATCATACATGCAAACGTGTACGATCAAGATCAGGGACTCATGGGAAGATATCACAACACATCTCTAAAATAAAATAAGTCATACAAGCATCATAATACAAGCCAGGGGCCTCGAGGGCTCGAATACAAGTTCTCGATCATAGACGAGTCAGCGGAAGCAAAAATATCTGAGTACAAACATAAGTTAAACAAGTTGCCATAAGATGGCTAGCACAAACTGGGATACAAATCGAAAGAGGCGCAGGCCTCCTGCCTGGGATCCTCCTAAACTACTCCTGGTCGTCGGCGGCGGCCTGCAAGTAGTAGTAGGCACCTCGGGGCAGTAGGAGTCGTCGAAGGTGGCGTCTGACTCCTGGGCTCCAGCATCTGGTTGCAACAACCGAGAAGAAAGGAAAGGGGGAAACGAGGGAGAAAAGCAACCGTGAGTACTCATCCAAAGTACTCGCAAGCAAGCATCTACACAACATATGCATGGGTATCAGTGTAAAGGGGCAATATCGGTGGACTGAACTGTAGAATGCCAGAATAAGAGGGGGATAGCTAGTCCTGTCGAAGACTACGCTTCTGGCAGCCTCCATCTTGCAGCATGTAGAAGAGAGTAGATGGTAAGTTCACCAAGTTTCATTGCATAGCATAATCCTACCCGATGATCCTCTCCTCGTCGCCCTGTGAGAGAGTGACCACCGGGTTGTATCTGGCACTTGAAAGGGTGTGTTTTATTAAGTATCCGGTTCTAGCTGTCATAAGGTCAAGGTACAACTCCGGGTCGTCCTTTTACCGAGGATCACGTCTATTCGAATAGATAAACTTCCCTGCAGGGGTGCACCACATAATCGAACACGCTCGATCCCCTTTGGCCGGACACACTTTTCTGGGTCATGCCCGGCCTCGGAAGATCAACAAGTCACAGCCCCACGTAGGCACAACAGACAGGTCAGCACACCGGTCTAAATCCTATGCGCACAGGGGTCTAGGCCCATTTCCCATTGCACACCTGCATGTTGCATACACGGCCGTAAGCAGACCTAGCCTCCCTAATACAAGAGCAGACGTTCCAGTCCAATCCGGCACGCGCCGCTCAGTCGCTGACATCAAGAAGGCTTCGGCTGATACCACGACGTCGAGTGCCCATAACTGTTCCCGCGTAGTTGGTTAGTGCGTATAGGCTAGTCACCAGACTCAGATCAAATACCAAGATCACGTTTAGCGTGTTAATTGATGTAACCGCAGACGCCGACCAGGGCCAGGCCCACCTCTCTCCTAGGTGGTCTCAACCTGCCCTATCGCTCCGCCACAAAGTAACAGTCGGGGGCCGTCGGGAACCCAGGCCCACCTCTACCGGGATGGAGCCACCTGTCCTTTCAGCCCCCTCAACGGAACCACTTGCGGGTACTCTACGAGCCGACCCGACTTTAGTCACCACATGTATCATGTATAATATGTATGTAAGTATATACCCGCGATCACCTCCCGAGTGATCACGGCCCGATAGTATAGCATGGCAGACGTATAAGAATGTAGGGCCACTTATGAAGTACTAGCAACCTATACTAAGCATGTAGGATTGCAGGTAAAGGTATCAACAATTGTAGTAACAATGACAGGCTGTGCAGCAGAATGGGATTAACCGGAAGCAGTAACATGCTACACTACTCTAATGCAAGTAGTAGAGAGAAGGAATAGGCGATATCTGGTGATCAAGGGGGGGGCTTGCCTGGTTGCTCTGTCAAGAAGGGTTCGTCGGTGATGTAGTCGTACTCAGTGGCATCAGCGGCAGTCTCGGGGTCTACCGTAGAAGAAGAGGGGGAAGAAACAGTAAATACGGAGCAAACAAAGCATCACAAAATATTAAAAGGCAATGCACGGTGCCAGGGGTGATCTAACGCAGGGATAGGTGATACCGGCGAAGGCGGAAAACATCCGGGAAAGTATTCCCGGTGTTTGATGTTTTCGGCAAATGAAACAGAGGTGGAAAGTTGCGTGTTCGCTATGCTAGGGATGTGTGGCGGACGAACGGGCTACGTATTCGGATTCGTCTCATCGTTCTGAGCAACTTCCATGTACAAAGTATTTTCATCCGAGCTAAGGTTATTTTTCCATTAATTTTCAAAGTTTAATTAATATTCTGATATTTCCTGATTTAAATTAATTCGAAAATTAAAATACATAAACTGCTACGGGTACACAGAGAAGTGTACCCAATAGTGTGTAGGAGGCTGACAGGTGGGGTCTAGTGGGCTGAGTCAGCATGTACGGTCAGCAGTTGACCAGTCAATGTTGACTGGTCAATAGGGTCATTGGGGCCCACATGTCATTGACTCTCACTTTTTAACAGGATTTTGTTTTAATTTAGTTTATCCTAATTAGTAGGTGGGGCCTTGCTGTTAGTGTCTATTAGAGGTTAGCTAGTTTGACTAATTAGATTAGTTCCTAATCTAATCTGCAGGGGCCCGCGTGTCGGTGGCACGTGCCAGCCACTGTGTGGCTGTGCTCACGCACGAGCACACCCTGAGAAGGGGAGCCGTTGGTTGGTGAACATGGCCTCCGGCCACGGCGGAGCGGCTCCGGGGAACCACGACGGAGGGGCTCCGGGAACTACGAGAGCATCGGCGGTTGGAGCCATCGCGGGCGGGGCCAGCAGTAGCGGCAGGGGCGTGCGGTAGGGGCGACCAGCAGCAGCGGGGGTGCACGCAGGCGGGCGGCGAGCGCCGCAGCGGGTTGCAGCGGGGACGAGCGGGCGCGCACTAGGTCGCGGCTGGGCAAGCAGGCGCGACAGCGGGCGCGGTCGGTCACG